>NW_022103916.1:9098779-9101009 GCF_000313985.2 Echinops telfairi | reverse complement strand
GAAAAGAAGAATGCGCTAAACGATATGGATTGACAAGTGACAGTATTAATGGGCTTAAGCATAGGAAAAATTGTGAGGATAGCACAGGACTGGGCAGCGTTTCTTTATGTTGTGCATAGGGTTGCTATGGGTCGGAACTAACTCAATGGCACCTAACAACAACAACAACAACAACAACAATCTAGTCATGGCCTTGGTATGACTGAAGGGGATTTCATTCAGTTTGTGGTCTATTCTCAGTATAAATTGACAATTTGTGGAAGCTAGCAGACTTCTGCTGAATTTGGATCCTACATCTGGCGGTTCTACCTCCTCTTATATTGCCTGGGGATTCCAGGAACCATCAGAAGACTGCTGGCCTTGGATTCATTCGGCCCATCTCAGATTCAATCAGCTCAGCATCCACCAGCCTGTGATCTTTCTGTTAGGGTCAGGCCAGAACTGAGTACGCAACCCCCCAGCAGAAACTGACAGCTGAGTTGCTTGCTGCCTTGAATGAGTCCAAGCAGCAGTCCAAAGGACTAATCATCAAACATGCAACAGGAGATCTTACTGACTAATCAGAACACCAAGGTTAAGATCAATGAAATGACTTAGTTTGGGCTTAACCTACCCAATGGAACTCTGCGAGAATTCCTCTATTAAATTGATGATTTGTCCTCACATCAGGGTCTTCCTCATTGTTCACTGAAGGACTGCTTCACTCTCTGGAATTGTATCTTTGCTTAAGAAAGTACTGTTGTTGGGACAAACCCCTCAGGAAGAACTTGCTAGTTAGTTCCAAGGGAAAAATCCTGGCAACATCAGCATGTAATCCAGCTTCATCTGCTTGATTTCTGTTTATCAGCCCCTGCTGCTATGGGAGTCAAGAGAAGCCTTCAGTTCACATCTAACTCATGGACTTGAACCTGACTGGATTTATCCACGATGTCAATTTCTTTCTACATACATCACACATAAGTGTCACTGATTTTGCTTCTGCAGAGAATCCAGTATGCTATAGTACTCTAGAACTTAATCACTACACCACTAGGGCTTCTCAAACACAAGATGATCGAACAAAATAAGTGAGGATGCACTCCTCATACGTTGCTGGTAGGTATTCAAAAGGTAGAGCTGCTCAGGAAAGTGGTTTGCAGTTTCTCATGAAGTTAAATGAACACTTACCATATGACCCAGCAATGTCACCCATATAAAATTTTATGTTCACTTAAACCACTGTGTACATGGGTTGAGGCACAGGCAGTCGGGTGGAGGTCAGACCAAATCCAAGGAGGTACATGTTAATCCAACACAAAGAAGGGGAAATGGGGGAAGGGGGAGGGGAAAAGGTGTGTGTGGGGGAGCTAAAGGGAGATGATGGCATGGGGGTAGCAGGGCATTAACCCGGCCAGGGGGAGAGTACTGGTTATGTCTCCACAGAATTGGGAGTGCACATACAGACCCCACCACAGTGCACCAAACCATGAAAACCATGAGGGCAACATAACCACGTGGAGGAATGCATGAAAAGATTGGGCTACAGGGCCCCCCTTCAACCAGAGTCAAACTGAACTGACCTCCCTAGAAGTGTGTGTGACAGAGAACAACACTAAACCTACAGGTTGGGGAAAGGGGCCAACATGGCACACCCACACAGAAGCAGACCAAGAAGGAAAAAGAGAAAGAGACGGTTGGCCTAGGCTCCATATCGGCACACCAAGCCCAGAGGATGACGTCCCTGCACAGAGCATCTAAGGTACAAAGGACTACAGAGCTGACAACAACTCATGACAACAACTCCTTACTGGAGCATGCTGTGACCAAGGACAATAAAGGGGACACATGGCGGGGGAGGTAGCGTAGTCTGAATCCCAACTCAGCAGGACAAACTAAGAAGGGATCATAACAGATCAGCAACTAGAACAAAGCCAAGACACAAAGCCCTTAAAGAGCCCCCAAAATAGACTTCAGGGTAGGAGGGGAAGCTCCCAGAATTCCCTCAGAACTAGGGGGAGATAGTCATAAAGGTCAGCAGACAGACCTGGAATTATGTATGTTTTTTCTCTTTGTTTTTTTTTATCATTTTATTGGGGCTCATACAATTCATCACAATCCATACATACATCAATTGTGTAAAGCACACTTACACACTTGTTGCCCTCAACATTCTCAAAATTTGCTTTCCGCTTGGGTTCCTGGAATCAGCTCCTCACTTTCCTTTTTCCCCTCCCCCTCCCTCCCATTCTCT
>NW_022103916.1:9097276-9098483 GCF_000313985.2 Echinops telfairi | reverse complement strand
CAACACCATAGACAGGGGAACAACTAGGAAATTAAAATCAACAACAAGGAGGATGTAGAGATCCTGGGGGTGTTAGAGCAACAGCAGTCTAGCTGAGAGGAAGTATTAAGAGGTGGAAGTATGGGGAACGTGATGGTGGAGCAGTAGGAGGGAGGCAAAGGAAACAAGATGGATCTCGGAAGCAAAGCTATGGATAGAGGTGTAAGCATAGGTGTGTACATTATGTAAATACATTAATCCATAAAAATGGATGTATTGGCCTATATACATATATTTATATGGCAATACACTGATTTAGTGGATGGACTTCGGGCCTCAGCTCATACCCTGAACACTTTGTTCTAACAAACTGGCATTTTGTGATGCTCACCCTGCGACCACAAAAAGTCCTGTTGCAACTCAACAGCTATTTATACTTGAAAGAAAGAAAACCCAAATACATTCAAGAAAAAAGTAAAGGATGAACACTTTCTTATTATGACAATCTATATATCCCTTGATCCTAAAATCGGGATCTTCCTTAATGGAAAAATACTAATGGCATTTCCATTGTCAGAAAGAAGACAAAGGCACTTACTACGTCACAAATCTACTGGAGCCCTGGTAGTGCAGGTGTTACATGTTGGAATGTGACCTGCATGGTAGGCAATTTGAAACTGCCAGCAGCTCAGAAGTAGAAAGGTGGATTTCCTACTCCCATAAACAGTTACAGTCTTAGAAAACCACAGGGGGCTCACTAGGAATCAGCATTTATTCTATGGAAGTGTTTGGTTTGGGGAAATAGGCAATTAGACAAGTGAAATCAGTCATAACAGCAGAATTAGAGAAGCAAAAGTAAAACTATCTTGTTTATGATGTTATGGAAGAGTAGGTTAGACTGTCTCAATTTCATTATACTATACATTTTCCCAAAATTAATTTAAAATTTTAATGCAAACTATTGATATTAAAGTATTTTTATGAAATTGGCATGCAAAACTAAACATTCAAGAATAGCTAGGGAAAAAAAGTTATGAGAATGGAGTAGGCTTATGTATTAGTCTGGGTACTTTGGAGAAACAAATCCACAATGACTCATGTATAAGAGAGAGTTTTATGCAAAGAAAATGTGCATCACGCAAAACATCCCAACCCAATGCTGCCCAAGCCCACAAGTCCAACATTAACCCATACCCAACACCAGTCCACAAAGTCCTTCACCTCACAA
>NW_022103916.1:9095364-9096235 GCF_000313985.2 Echinops telfairi | reverse complement strand
ACATAAGAAATGGGGACAGATGGTGGGCTAACAGAGAAGAAGGAGGGATATTTCTCTGGCTATACTTTGAGAATCATGTTTATGTTCTATACATTCACACACACACACACACACACACACACTCACCCACTTAAGGATGGGCAGGGTGGGCACCCAGACTCTGAATGAAAGCAAAACAAATAAACCCAACTGCAAGTCAATGAACTAACATTACAGATTTCACCGTGTCTAAGAAGCATTTGGGACACAGAGAAATTGCAGGACTAATTTGGTAGGGCACATCCTTGTCTGAAGTGGCAGAGGCCATGAAGACCAGATGTATCAGAGCAGCATGGAGACTGTGGGCACCTTCTCATCCAACTGGTGACCAGCTTCCTGGCCCATGAACGCAAAGGCAAGGGACCATGCGGCTGAGAGACTGAGGACTGGAGACCTGGCTGTTGGCTGAAAAGTGGTGCTGCTGGGGATCAATGATTGTATCCTTATTGTTCTTGATCCTGACTGGAAGTAATCTATTAACTTCTTATAAATGTTCTTAGGTATTTAAAAAAAGTTGTTTTTATTTTAAAAAAGCATTTTATTGGGGCTCATACAACTCTTATCACAATCCATACATACACCAATTGTGTAAAGCACACTTATACATTCGTTGCCCTCATCATTCTCAAAACTCGCTTTCCTCTTGGGTTCCTGGAATCAGCTCCTCATTTTCCTTTTACCCCTCCCCCTCCCTGTCCGCTCCCCCTTCCCTCATGAACCCTTGATAATTTATAAATTATTATTTTATCTTATCTTACACTGCCCGGCGTCTCTCCTCACCCACTTTTCTGTTGCCCATCCCCCAGGGAGGAGGTTATATGTAGATCCTTGT
>NW_022103916.1:9082618-9092770 GCF_000313985.2 Echinops telfairi | reverse complement strand
AAGAAGTAGCGAACTATAGAATCCAAATAGCCTTATAATAAAGTATTTTGGCTTGTACATTTAATCAAATCGACCGCCATTTAGTCAATTCTGACTCTTAGGTGAGACTAGCATTGCCCCCTGAGGGTTTCCAAAGCAGGCTGCCACATTTTTCACCCATGGAATGGCTGGTGGGTTTGAGTTGCTAACCTTTTGGTGAGCAGCTAAGTGCCTAACCATTGCCACCAACTGTCCTTAAGTCAAACAATTAAAACATTAAACATTAAACGCATTATCATGAAGTCAATTCTGACTCATCACAACCCTCTAAAACAGAGCTGCTGTTGTTGTTGGGTGCTGTGAAGTCCACTCTGACTCACAGCACCCTCTTGTATAACAACCAAACACTGCCTGCTCCTATGCAGTTCTCTCTCTTAAGGGCTCTTATGTTTGAGCCTATTGTTGCAGTCATTGGGTGAATCAAATTTTCTTTGTTTGGCTGTTCCTACACTTTACCAAGCATGATGCTCTTCTCCAGGAATTGGTCTTTCCTGACAAGTCCAAAGTATATAAAACAAAGTCTCACTATCCTTGCCTCAAAGGAGTACTCTGGCCATATTTATTCCAAGACAGATTTGTTTGTTTGTTTGTTCTCTTTTAATTTAAAACTTTCAATATTCTTCCCCAGTACCATAATTCAAATACATCAATTCCTCTTCAGTCTTCCTTATTCAATGGCCATCTTTCACGTGCATATATGTGGTGATTGAAAATGCCGTGGCTTGGGTCAGATGCACCTTACTCCTCAAAATAACACCCTTGCTTTTCAATATTTTAAAGAGCTCTTGTGCAGCAATGTAATGCATCATTTGATATCTTGACTACTGCTTTCATGAGTGTTGATTGTGGATTCAATTAAGGTGAAATCCTTCATTCTTTTCTCCTCCTACCATGATGTTACCTATTGATTCAGTAATGAGGATGCTGGTTTTCTTGACATTGAGTTGTAATCCAAACTAAAGACTGAAATCTTTGATCTTCATCAGCAAGTGCAGAGTAGAACTGCTCCCATAGGGTTTCCACGGTTAGAATCTTTACAGAAACAGACTGCCACACCTTTCTTTCGTGCAGCAAGCTAGTAGATTCAAAGCACTCACTTTTCACTTAGATTAAGCATTGCACCACAACACCTCCTATGTTGATCTGCAAACATATATGGACTTTAAAATAAAACTGCTCATAGTACAAATAAATAGTGTGGATATAGGAATTCGGAAAGGTGTGTCTTCGTTTGTCAAGTTTGATGTCTCCCTTTCTTGGCTCATCTTCCTTAAAACTCGTGAGCCATCTCAAAACTGTTGTTTTATGAGGGACAGCATTCCCATACAATTGTTACAAAGCTTCAATGATTTTGGAAGATGTCCACTTGAGTTTTGTTCAAAAACTGACATTTTCCATGGCACAAAAAGTATTTGTTTTGTTTGAAGGCACCAGAATGACACAAAGACAAGTGAGAGACAAGTGAAGACGCGAGAACTTGTCTGCAGCCAACTGCTGATTGCACAGACAAGTGTCAATGCATTCTGCCTGGACTAAATCCATGCGCGTATCAACTGGAAGCGTAGTAGCAATATATTTTCATTTACCCTAGCAGACCTTCACATTTCTTTCTCTCTATTTTTCCTCTCCCTCTCTGTGTATTCAGTTGTATGCATGCATTTCTTCCTAGTACTGCCAACTGAAAGGCCTAGTAGCAACATCCTCTAACAGAGAGCACAGCTAGACCTGAAATCTTGGTTTCAGAATACCATTTACCCTTTCAAAGGAACCATGGCTTCTTGAGGGGAAACTTAGTCCAGGGCTGAAGCAGCAATGATACAAGATGGGTCTGTATGCCCAATTATACCAGAAAGTAAAAAAAATACTCAAATATGAGGTGTACATGCCCAGAGGACACAGGGAGCAGTTTGAGGGGTCCCTACTGGCCAGAATCGGATAATTTGAATATCAAAATAGTAACAAGTGGTAATGTATTGAATAAAATAGGGATCATGCTAATAAGCAATAAAGAAACTTTTAAAAGAAAGAAAGAGAAGGGAGGATTCTTCCTTACAGTAAAATGCTGACTGAGGAATGTGGAGGGAGTGATAAAAATCATTGCCATCAAGTCAATTAAGACTCACGTCGACCCTGTAGGACAGGATACAACCGGCCCTGTGGATGTCCAAGACTAACTCTTTATGAGAGTATCCTTGCCTTTCTTCTCCTGTAGAGTGTATGGTGGTTTCAAAGTGCTGACCTTGTGTTTAGCAACTGTATTAGTCTAGGTACTTTGGAGAAACAAATCCACAGCAACTCACATATAAGAGAGAGTTTTATGCAAAGAAAATGTGCATCACGAAAACATCCCAACCCAATGCTGCCCAAGCCCACAAGTCCAACATTAACCCATACCCAACACCAGTCCACAAAGTCCTCCACCTCAAAAAACAGAGGCAATGATGCCACTGCAGGAGGAAAGCTGAGTCAGTGAACGTGTAAGCATCTCAGCACTGGCAGGGGTCTCCACACGGCTGCTCCAGCACCCAGGGCTGCATCGGGATAGATCCATGCGGCTTCTCCTTGGGGATGTCTTGTAGGAAGTCAATCTTGCAAGCTGAAGCAGGGAACTGCTAAGGCAGCTGCACCCGATGCAACCATCACAAAACAAGAGACCCGAGAACTAGAAAGGCGAGGCTTCACCACCCATTTATCCCTCCGCCTTTCAACCAGCACCACATGTGATTATCGGCCAGGCTGGCACAATTAACTAACTCAGCAACTCAACCCGACCTGGGACGAGTGATAAAGCTGAGAAAAAGAAAGTCACCACTTTGCAGCTGGCATAGGAAAGATTGATTTGGGCTAGAATCATTGGTAGATGTTAAATTTTAGGGCAAAATGTTGAATGAGGAGCCAATATTGGCACAGCCTCGAAGTGTCATCCTACAGATTGCTTATCAATTCCAAGGGGGAAAGCGAGTAACTATACAGAGATCGACTGACTGATCAAAATTAACATCACCAAATGAGTGGCAGATGGACTTTGTGTGCTTCCAGATGGCATGTGGTGGTGCAGTTGCAAGACTGCAATGCCTCTCCTATTCCACAGTATTTGCAACTCCACCAAATGACTAGATAGGGGACATGCACATAAGGTGTATGGGAAGTGCATATAAAGTGAACCACCTCAGAAACAAGAGTGGCAATCTCACAACCAACAAGAAGAACGGAGAACATCTTTGGGACCCTAAGATCCCTGTGCAGAGAGGTGGTAACACCAGAGGCAGCAGCATTAGAGAATGGAGCAGAGTGGTGGGTCTCCAATCCACATAAAAAATAAAACTAACTGTCTTCAGACAAGAGGCTATCTTGCAGAGTTGGGGTGCCTTTCGTGGATTTCTCAGCACTGAAGAAGCGTTGGAAGACTTGCAAAGTAGGATCGAAGCAAAGTGCCTATGTGGTCGACAGGATGAGAACCGTAGAGGTGTGCCTGTGGGCATGACTGAGAAGAGGCACTTTGAACAGAAGAACCTTAACATTTCTGACCCTAATGTGTAACCATTAATTAGCCTGTCTCCCCATAATTGTGAGTATTGTCTGTGAGTTCTGTGCAGTCATTAAACCAGATTCTTGAACCTAGAAAAGTAGAGTGCCATGGGAGGGAAGAATAGTTGGTCTCAGAATAGGGTAAAGAAGGTTGGAGGGTAGAGACATGGCTGACCTCTGCCTCATAGAAATTGACCTTAGGCTTATATACGGTTGGATTCTCCTTCTCTCTATCATAGCTGGAGGACATGGTCGCCATGTCATATTTTCAGATATCCTTAGAAATCCATAGACCTGCTAGAGTGGATTCCAACTACAAACCTTTGCAATAGCAGCCCGGTGCTTAACCAATGCACCACCAATTGGCCTGTACTTTTAAAAATAGATTAGAGGCTAAAGAGATACAAAGGAGCCCTGGGGGTTCCATGTTTAAGTGCTTGCAAGAATTAGATGTTAGAACCCACTCAGTGGCTCCCAGTGAAAAAGACCTGGTAGTTTTCTTCTATGAAGATTACAGCCTACAAAATTCTTTGAAAAACAATTTTATTGGTATTTATTTCATTTATCATACAACGCAATAGTTGAATCATTTTACGCAGAGCTGTACAATCATTTCCACAATCAATTTTAGAACATTTACTTCTTTCTTATGCTCATTGTCATTAGTTCCCTCCCCCACCATAGCTCCAAGAAACCATCAGTGCAGTCACTATCTCTATAGATCTACCTATCCTGGATTTCATACAGAATAGTGTCAAAAAATGTCACTGCACTCTACATGATAGCAAGAGTATTTACATGGACTAGGGGTCTGTGGTCAGAGGGAATTCACTGGAGGCTTAATCCATGTGTGGACCCTTCAGATGTATTTTGGGCTCCCTCTGTTTTCCAGGTGTTCACAATTTAATCTCTGATATCATTCCCTCCTTCTCGTTTGGATTTTATCATTCATAATACTTGGATCACACAGGCTGGTATGCTTCTTCCTTGTGGGCTCAGTAGACACCTCAGTCAGATGACTGCTTGTTCGGAGACACATCTTTGAGACCTCAGATTTTTTTTCTAATATCCAGGCACCATCTGGTTTCTTCACCACATTTTGCTCCCATCAGCCTGAAAAATTCTATAGGTACTTCTACCCTGTCACATGGGATTGATACGGCACCTAACAACCTCAAAGAGAAAAGGGTATGATGAATGCGACATACTTTTAAGTATTCAGAGAAAAAAATAGAATATGTAGGCACACATTTATATAAATTAGAAGGTTTTCTATATTTCTATATGCTATAGAAAGACACCCTGGCAGTGAATGTTTAAGTACTCAAGTGTTAACTGATAGGTCAGCAGTTTGAACCCACCTAGTTCCCACTGGAGAAAAGAACTGGTAATCTGTTCCCATAAAGATTACAAACTTGGAAATCCTATTGTGTTATTCTACTCTGTCATATAGGGCTACTCTATAGGTCAGAATTGATGCGAAGTCACACAAAACACTACGTGCGCTATAGATAGAGCAGTTTCACGAACATAGAACCTTGAATGAGGTAGATGGACAGAGCTCAAGATAAAAACATCTGGTCCTGGTGCCCTTTTCAATGACACGCCTCTAATTGCTTTCCTTGAGTCTTCTACTTCTGGTTTCAATCTTATTAGGTCAATTTTAGTCATTCAGATTTTCCTCAGAAGTGTTCTGCTTCTACTAGATTTTCACATCAATGGATATAGAGATGTACATATTATTCTCCTATAATTTCAAAATCAGTTTTTTATCTGCAGAAATGTGCTTTCTCCTTCACATTACTTGGTTAGTCTTCCCTCCCCTCTTTTTCCCCTTCATCTATTTTACTACTTTCCTCAGAAACATGCAATTCAACTTCTAAATTGTAATTACTCTTATGTATATTCTATTTGATAAGTTCAAGGCTGGGAATTTAATTCCCACCCTTTACATTATTTTACGTTGTTTTTTTCCCCAATACCTACTTATATAGAATAAGAAGGGCGCACCACCTTATGCAATGTTTCCTCCAGAAAGGCATTGCTTTATTTCACATACTTAGAAAGATAATAAAAGCATTTAAGGCTGCATGTTTTTCTCGGTGAACCATTTTAACTGTGACCCATAAGTTGCCATTAAAGTGCTCTACTTTTCATTACTACCTAGAGAGTTTATAAATTCAATTTTAGTTCCCAACTTGATTCAGAAATTATTTAGTCATTTTTCCTAATTTCTAAACACTGAGGGGTTCTGTTATTTTACTGTTGAATTCTATTTAAATTATTATCAGAAAATGTAGTCTAAAAAGCTCTATACTTTTTGTAATTTATTAAGATTTCCATGTGGGATATGAAAATTTCAAATAACAGTTAAAAATTTAATTTAGCAGCTCTGTGTAGCCAATATAATTAATTCATATTCCTCTTTTGTTCCTTGCAAACAAAAACCCACTTTGATCAAATTCACCTGCTCTTTTGTGAAGAGTACAGCTCCAGAGGGTGAATCTTGGTTAATCTAAACTCGTGGTTCTCCAACCTTCTCATCCTAAACCCCCTTTAAAATTTAAGAATTATTGAAGGCATCTGTGATCGTTAGGTTTTATATAAATTTGGATGAGTCAGGATTTTCCATGGTGTGATTTAACATAATGTTAAATCATGGGAGAATCCTGGTAGATTCCATAATATTTTCTCTGAACAGTCAAGCAGTTGTGGGGGAGAATAGAGTGGAGTGTTGTCCCCTTAATCTGGCCAGAGCCTTGATATAATTAAAAGGAAGTTTCATCTGTATATAAGATGACACTGTAGAGGAGGGTAGATCACTTCTTGCTGGTCTGGATCCTGCATCTGACTCATCACCCCACTGAATCTTAAAGCTATCAGCGACCTGTCACATTGCTTGCAGGCCTTGGATTAATCCACCACTGTCTCCATCACCCTGTGGTCTTCCTGATCCATGATTTGTTTTCCTACTTCCTGGTGAAACAGGAAAAACCTCCAACTTAACCTCTAAATCCATGGATTTGAACCAGACAACTGAGTGAGCCACGCTCTTGATATATATGTCACTAGTTTTGCTTCTCTAGAGAACTCAGCCTAACACAACACTCAAGTCTTATCAAGTATATGACTAATAAATGAATTCCTTGTACACATAAATATTTTATGTACAATAACTATCTTCTAAGACAAAAAGAGAGTATGAAGAATGTCACTGTTTTACATTTAAAAAAATCTCTCTTACTATGTACCTTAATCAAATACAAGTAGATTCTAATATCTACTTCTGCATTCAATCTGTTGCATTCTGTTGTTTTGGTTGCTGTATATGAATGAACACCAGCTTCATACAGATATGTATGAGGAGGAAGGAAAAGCTGAAAATGAGGGAATATTCGATATCTTTTCAGATTCTTGTTGAACAATACACCAAAACCGAAATGGTAGTTTAATAATAGTTGCAGTGTTGAATCTCAAATCATATCAATGACCTAAACACAGTATTACAATTAAATCCATAAATCAAGTGAAAATATTGCATTTGAAGTGGATATTTTACCAATTCATGATTTTGTAAAATCGTTTATTTTGGAAAATACTGATTAACTGACTTAAAATAGCCTTTTCTCTCTTGAAAATCACTTGACTTATTCTACTTTCAAATGTTTTGTATCTACCCTATTCTCTTTATTAATTTATAATTTTCTTCATGGCACAATATCTCTGGCTCCCTGTTCTAAGTCTTATAAGTTTAATGATATTAATACTTTTTAATAGCTAAGAACACAAAGCTATTCTTACTAATGCTAGCTAATATTTTCATTTGAACTAGTAAGTGTGTGGCAGTGTAAAAACAATGTTCAGTGTAGGGCTAGCAATTTGATTCTTGATAAGGTACCAGTGATTTTACCCACAATTGCTTTTTCACAACCATTGCAAATTGCCAACAGAGCAAAAAGGGTGCATAATGCTTTAGTATTATGATGAAAACAAATTTACCCTTGTGGAAACTCTGAATGTCTCAGGAACCCCAAGGATCTGAGTAACATAGCTTGAGAATCATTTCACTATCCAACAACTGGAAGGGTTTCTTCTATGAGATAACATACTTTTCTTATTTATTAAATGACTCTCAGAATGTTACTTACCTGTTTTGTTTATCATTCAACACATTTTTGTTGGCTTCCACTGTATGTTACCACAGAGCAAAACAAAGAATTATTCCTGTCCTTAGAGAATTTATATTCTCAAAGGAAAGGAAGGGACTATGGAAAGTCAGCAAACATCTAAATATATGGTATTCTAATGAATGATGAGCTCCTTGAAGGAAAACAAAGTAGGGGGAGGGAGATAAAGTGAAGATAGAATGTCATTTTAAAGGGATTGGGCAAGAAAGTCTTCTCTGATGGAGCGACCACTGAGAAAAGAGTTGAAGAACTGAGGCCTAACTGATGACTGTGTCTGTTGGGGAGCACTCCAGTCATTAAGAACAGCCAAGAGCCACGCCCTGAGGTTGGATCCTGTTGCAGAAACTATAGGGAGGCAGTGGGACTAGAGAAGAGTGGGCAAAAGTAAGAGTACCTGATCCGGAGTCTAGGTTCCAGGGGTAATGGCAGAGCAGATCATGGCCCTGTAAGGATTTTTTTTTTTTACTTTCTCACTCACTCCCATCCAGTCAATGCTGACTCATAGTGACAACCCTCTCCCCAACCCCCAGCACCCCGGTGGGTCTCTGAGACTAACTCTTTACTGGAGTAGAAAGCCCGGTCATTCTTCTGAGGAGTTGCTGGTGGTTTTTACCTGCCAACCATGAGGATCCCAGCCCAACACATAATCACTACACCACCTTTTAAACTTTAGGTAGTGTGAAAAGACATTGAAAACTTTGAAAAGAAGTGAATTATTTGGCATGAATTATTTGAATGATCACTTTGGCTGCTATGTGTTATATACCAAGGTGTAGGGGAGATGGCCAGGCAAGCAGGAAGCAATCAGGGATATCAATTAGGAGGCTATTGCAATGGTACAGGGGAAGATGACAACAAGCATGCACCACAGTGGCATCAATGAGCATGCATTTCCAATGAAGTGTTGACAGAATTTTCTTTTGGAAATTAACAAAGCTTATTTAATATAGTTTGAAAACTGGGACAATATTTTGTCAAAAATGTTTCATAAGAGAAAGAGGTTTAAATGAATCTTGTACCTCAGTTTATCACATTGCCATGGGGGCCAGGACAGAGTTTATAAAACAACTTATGATCATATAGATTTCCACACAGCACTTTCTTGAAGAACAATTTAAGTAATAATTGATTGACCTTAAAATAGATTTTAGTCTGAACTTGAACTTGCTCTTTGTCAAATCTGATTCACGTAGATATTAAAGGGCCTACTGCCCAAGGCAAACTTGGTCTTTCTACTCCCGTAAACAGATAAAGTTTAGGATATCCAGAGAGGGGTTATTATGAGTCAGCACTGACTCAATGGCCGTGAGATTGTTTGACTTGAGGTTCCAAAGTAGTGCAATGGTTAAAGCATTTGGCTGCTAACAAAAGGGTCAACAGTTCAAACCCACCAGTCCTCTGCAGAAGAAAAATGTGGCAGTCATAAAGATTATTGTCTTAGAAATCCTAAGGGGGCAGTTCAACTCTTCTGTAGGGTTCCCATGAGTTGGAATCAGCTCCACAGCCAAGGTTTCTTGGTTTGTTTTTATTATTTTGTTTAAAAATTACTTTCGTGAAACTAATTTAAGATTCAAAGATTACCTCAGGGCAATAGTTTGGGTGGGTCAAACCTTCACAGAATCTAGAAATCTGCATTCCATAAGAATGATATACTTTGTTCTTCAAATGATATGCTTTGTTCCTCAACTCAGAGAGGCCATTCTATCCCCTCCCTAACATCCGATCTAAAGTAGCCACTCTTTCTGAGACACCCGTTTTAATTCTCTGCATGCAACATTTCACTTATTTCCATTTTTATAAAATGTAGTATTTTATAGTGTTTTTAGTGAAGGTTTATACACAGCAGTTTAGATTTCAATTTAACAATTTCTACACAAATTGTTTAATGACATTGGTCACGGTCTTCATAATGTGTGAACATTCTCATTACAGGCAGTTCCTGGGTTACAAACATCTGAACAACCCTAATTGCCAAACAATCTCCCCAAAGCTTATTGTATTAAACATATAATGCATGCAATGGCTCATATTGATAAATAGGTACTACTTTGTGGTGCATATCATAACATTATTATTACTGATTATTATGTTAAAGATATTTTTAGTGTATCTGGAAATGTTTCTTTAATTTTTATGCCTAGAAAGGTGAGGTAGTTAGTTTATTGTGCCAACCTGGCCGATAAACACATGTGGGGTTAATTGAAAGGCAGAGGGATGAATGGCTCGGTGAGCCTCACCTTTCTAGTTCTCCGGTCTCCTGCTTTGTGATGGTCACACCAGGGTACAGCTGCCTTAGCCAGTTCCCTGCTTCAACCAGCAAAGCTCGCTTCCTGCAAGATATCCCCAAGGAAAAGCCACATGGACCTACCCCGATGCAGCCCTGGGTGCTGGAGCAGCC
>NW_022103916.1:9062733-9081185 GCF_000313985.2 Echinops telfairi | reverse complement strand
TTTTTATGCTTAGTCATATATTTTATTCACAACACTATTGTATATATTTTTTCATTTTCATTTTGCTATTGGGGGCTCTCACAGCTCTTATCACAATCCATACATATATCCATTTTGTCAAACACGTCTCTACACATGTTGTCATCATCTTTTCCAAAACATTTTCTTTCTACTTGAGCCTTTTTTTTTAAAGTAATTGTTGACCATTTAGATTCATGTAATTTTTTTAAAGGAGGACAGTACTCACAGATGATATTATTTACTTTTTTACCTAATCTGTTATTTAGATAAAAGTGACCTAAGGGGTTAGTTTGATTCAAGGTTTGATGGTGTCTCAGGGCAATAACCTCAGGGGGTCCTTCAGTTTCAACTGGACCAGTAAGTCTGGATTTTAAAAGAAGTGGAGGTTACAATCTTTCCCCCTCGTATCAAGATCCATCTTTTGTATCCGGATCATAACATCCCGCATTTGGTAGTGGTAGTTAGGCACCATCTGGTTCTTTTCCTTTTGGGCCCCAGAGTACATGCGGGCATGATTTGCATAGGTTATTGGTCTTGTGTACTACTTTTTTCTTTGAGTTTTGATTTCCTTCTTTCTCTTTTGCTTCAAGTGTGAACAAAATGAGTCAAAGATGACAGGGTTTTTTTTACTTGAGAAAAAAAATTTTTTTTCAAGTGTTATGTACCCATAGGGTCAGCATGAGTTGGAAAAACTCTACTGCAAATGCTTCTTCCTAGGTTGGATTGATTTTCATTCTTGGTAAATCCTAGTGTCAAAGGCCTATGTAGGACCAGGAGCAAGACCTGGGATTATCCTGGAACTAAACCCTCTGTGAAAAAGCACAGCACAAAACAATCCTTTTATTAGCAAAGGAGAAACAAAGAAGCTTGATTTACATGGATTGTCTTAAACTGGGTTGGAGGGGTTGGGGGTGGAGAATAAATCTGCTCTCACACAAATCAATATTAGAATATTCATTATGGGCTATGCACCCTCTCTCCTTGCCTCTCATGCTGAATGCAGATACTTCTTAGACATAACCAAACACTGGTTGGATTCATTTTCTAAAATCAATGGGAAATTCAGCCAATTGGCATAAAAGAGTTCATAAAATCTATATTCTATGTTCTAGTTCAGTGATTTGCAGTAGAATGCTGTTCATCTTCTCTCCTTGCCTCCACTGCTCTGACAAAGGTTACAAATGCCCCAGTAATTGTCAAGCCCAATGGACTTTTTCCTATCCTTACTTTCTGGATCCTCTTGAGGGATCTTACACTGCAATCTAGTGGTTCCTTCTAGAACATCTCTAGTCCCCTACCTTTGATAACACTGTATTCTTCTCATTCCCTTTTCAAGTATTTTCACTGTTGTCTTCATGTTCTCTCTCTACCTGATTCTTTCTAAGGTGCCATTTTCATTCTGTAACTCTTTACATGCTCTTTCTGCTTGATTTTACCAGATTTCATGCATTTGAACCATGAGTGGTTTCTACATTTTGTTCTAGCCCTGAGAAATTCCTTGAGCTATAGAATACAATACTTAGATTCCTGCTTCACGGGTCCTCTTGGGTATCCCATCACTCTTACCTCTATAATCTCTTCTATACTTTCCATCTCACCAAAGGGCATATAATAACCCAAGTAAGAAACCTAGGGATAATCCCACAGTCCTCCTTTCATCTTCCACAAGCAATCAAACACCAAGCCCTAGTGTTTTAATTTACTAAATATACTTCAAAGCTAGTGGTGTTTCATTGTTAGAATGTTCTCAACTTCCATTTGGAAGATCCAGATTCAATTTCTGGCCAATGCACCTTATATTCAGCTTGTCAGTTTACATGTTACTATGCTGCTAAACAGGATTCAATGAAGCTTCTAGATTAGACAGACTAGGAAGAAAGGCCAACTGATCATCATGGCCCACTATGCAACCAATCATAGAGACGTCACAAGGTCTGGCAGCATTTCATTCTGCTGTGCATGGATTCAACATGAGTTGCAACAGCTAATGACAACAAAAACATATCATTCAAACCCAATACCAGGTGTATCCACTACTTTAGCCCACGCTCTCATGATCTTTTCTAAGGGTCATCGCAAACCCTTCCGAACTCATCTCTGCTTCTCATCTGGCCAGTCCTGAAAGCACATGCAGGGATTTATCTAAATTGCATATTGGACCTTGTCACTTTCTTTTTAAAAACATGATGCCTCATTTGTTAGCAAGCTTCATAGTATAGAATAGAAGCCTTGGAATAGCAAGGAAGCTTCAGCTGGACTTTGGACACTTCCCTAACTTCTTTCACTACCAACCGTGCAACCCCAGCAACCCCAGCAAGGCTGAAACAATCTAAGAATTCACAATTTTCTATCTCCAGGCTTTTGCTCATGTTGTTGCTTCTGCTCTCTCTGTTCTCAGTCCCCCACTCAGTAAGTATTTGTACTTTAAGACTCAGCCATACTCATGTCTTCCAAGAGAATGCCTCTTCTGTTTTTATCGACCCCTGTGCTTCTGTCTTTATAGTCCCCTGTACTCCAGCACACACGCTTTTGTCCATATATATGTTTTTCTCCAACTCAGTTGTAAAATCTTTAAAGGAAGAAAATCTGTCTTATTCAATGTTGCACACACTATATAATGAAAACGCAATAGATATTAATTGCCTGAACAGAATCTGAAACATAGTAAATTTTTAAAAAGCAGGTAATGACATATTGATTTTATAAAAATGAAATATAACTCTTATTATTGTATTTTTTTAAAATCAAAGTGCAAAGAGAGAAGCCACAAATTTCCCAATGTCTCTCCATGTAGACACAGCCAGTGTCAACAGATCTAATGATGAAGACAGAAAATGTAATGATCCAGAGACCTGGAAATAATTTCATAAAAGCAGAGTTGTACCATGCATTATCTGTCTGATAAAGCATATGAAATTTAATAATACATACTTTCATTTAACTTAGGGAAAAAAGTGAATTTTCAGTATTTTTCTGAACTTTAGATGAACATTTTTTTTCACCACAAGCAATATTAGTGAGCTTTTAAAAGTGACTCAAATGCTCAGGAAAATCATCTGAATTTGGCAGAGTAGTTAACAACTTCAATTATTGTGTAACTCTGGGATTGGTTAGGGAGTTCCCAAGGGTAAAGGAAAGTTTTATTTTGAAATAAAATGTATTGAGTTAAGCAATGGGGAGTTCAAAAACAATTATTACTAAGCATCTCACTTTTTCAAAAAAATTCAAAATTGGTTTTCATTACGTTAGCTCTTGGTTCAATAAAACAGCTTTTAAATTGGCTCATTTTAGAATTTAGTAAGCTCCTTAAAAGGGATGCAAATACTTCTTAAATCCCGAAATAAACTTCTCACTGCAATCAGATGGGTTCATCTGAAAAGTTTGATTTCAATCATGTAATTTAACAGATGCACTTCATTGAAGGATTACTTAGTAGGTACCTCACAGAATATTAGGTAGGAGAGCAGCTACCCTGGTTTTCAGGAATTTGCACTCCGATAGAAATGTGTGCATTCATGGTATACCTATTTCAATACAAGATGACAGTGCTCTAGGCACTATACAATGCAAGGTGGTCAGGATGAGGGCATTGCACCACGAATAAATAGAGACCTAATAGGTCACTGGGACTCAAATGCCTCATCATTTGTGAAGCGTTCATCATTATTCCTTCCCCCCCTGTTCCCTTCATGAGTGTTAACTGATCTGCTTTTTCTCTTCCCATTGCACCATGTACCTATGTGGATTGTAGCACATCCTATTTTAGCAATTTGCCTTTCCAATACTACTATGAGTATCTGGGGCACAAGCCTAAACTTTGCTCATCTTTTGATTGATATTAAATATTTGACCAATGAGTGAGTGAATGAATTGAGTTGGCATTGAAAGTCCATTAAGTGGATATGGGAAAAAACATTCTAGGTGGGGAGAAAAACACAAGGAAACTTATGGTAGAACAAAACCTCCTAACAATTGTCAGGTAGAACAGTTTGACTGGAGTTAAGGAACAGTGTGGACTAAGAGCTAAGGCTATTAATTTGCACCACCAGGCGTGAGAGTGCTTAATAAATGAGGCTAAGTGAATTGGACTCTGGGTTAAACACATCAATCAGTATCAGATTCAAGGAACTGACATACTCCCATGGGCCTAAGGCTGAAATGCCCCAGTCAGAGAAGCAGACATCTATTATCTCAAGGCTATGGATGTGGAAGTCATTGGAATTTGGTTCAAAATTCTTGCCTGGAGTGTGCCCAATAAATGGCAACTGAAGACTACCATATATATGCTTTTTTCATACTCTGCCATTTTCTGGCATGTTTATTCTGTTTCAGCCTTTGTGCATGAGCATTATTGAAAATTTTTGTCTCATCTTCAACTTTCATTGAATGTGTAATGTCCAGTCACCTAAGTTGTTAATTTGTGCAAATCAACAATCCATGCATTTTGTTCTAAAAAGCTGTCTTATACATATATACTTTCTTTTCCTCCACAGTGCTTTAAATTCTATACAATTAGCTAATGTTAATTAGGTTTATTGTGCCAACTAGGCTCCTATAGGAACACGTGGACAGAGTTTAAACTGGTTGAAGCTTGATTGGATGGTGAACTTGATGAATGGGTGTCTGAGGCTGGCCTCCTTCTCATTCTCCCCGGTGTTCGACCCAGTGTGCTGCTGCCTGAACTAGTCCCTTGCCTCAACCAGGTGCTGTGCTATCTGTGGACCAAACCAACCCACGGTCCATGTAGCCTTGCTGTGCATTGCTAGAGCTTGAGGTTCCATCAGGACCTGCTTCACTACACTGTTAATGGACCCTGTTGCCTCCATTGGGACCTGCTTCGCTATGCTCCCAACTACTGGCCTCTGCTACACCTCAACTTCTCATCTTCCTGCTGTTGCCACCCCACCGTGTCTGCTGCCTGCAGGCTGACTCTGCTCTTCTTGCTTGAGGGCAGATTCTGTTGTCTGCTTCCTTGACCCTGGACCAGCAGCCCATGTGTTTAAGGACCTTCAGTATATTAACTTTTCCATGAAAGTTTGTTGAACTGAGCCCCCTGTACTGCTGTGTGAATGTCCTTCAACAAAATAATATTGATATCTTCAAAGTGAATCAGGGATATATATAAACCATAGATATATAAATGGATTTTGAGCTCACATATAATCCTAGCCCTGATCTAAGAGCAATTAATTCTTATGACATGACCCTGCTTAATACCTGCCCATGAAGAGATCACTGAAGATATTGGTGCTATAATAAAGTGTGGTGAAGAAAGCAGATGGTTCTTGGCTATCAAGAAGAATAGCCTCTAGAGACATAAAGGCTTGTCTTAAAATAGGCAGACATCTAAGTAAGGTGTCAGTTAAGTCACCACAGAAGAAGCATACTAACCTATGTGATCCATGAATTATAAATAACAAAAACCAAACCCAAAGGAGAGAACAGTAGCAGAGCTTAAATTCTGAACACACATTTGCAGAAGGCTATGGATGACAGTGAAAGCCCAAAACCCATTTGCAGGATCCCCCATGTGAATTAAAGCTCTGATGACGATGGACCAGGGATGAAAAGGGCCTTGTTATCAGACAAGGGGGCAAAAAGGAGTCCAGCCTGCATCTTTGGCAAAAGCTTCTCCTTATGCCAAGGCCCTGCTTCTTTTGGGTGCCTTCATAAGATCAGCTGTCATATAGGCAGATGCCAGCTTCTGCTTATTCTCACTGCCCTTTGAGGGTTTGTTAATTCTTTAGAACAGACCACATAATCCACAAATATTATGAACTAAACGTACAGTTAGCCATTTATTATAATCAGAAAGGATATAAGCAAAATGACTTATCAGGCCAAGTCTGGGAGAGGTCTTGGCAAGAGGCTTCCATTTTTGCAGGGACATGCCCTATTCTGGCATTCATGGATGTTACATTCAGGGCTATTGTAGGGACTATACTGGGCTTTGACCTTATCATTATAAAGTTATTATAAGAGACCAGTATGAACCTATACTGGGTTAATGCTCAGAAATGACCGAACTTCAGCTAGGTAAGCATCCTTCATGTGTCCTTGGACCCACCTGGAAGACACAGTTCCCCTTGCCTCCTCCCCTCCCCCCAAAGGAAGCCATGGTCCACAACACAGCCAGAGACATTGTGAATGTCTCCTACTTCCTCTCCTTATAGGAGTAGCATTAACCTAACAATGAGGCTCAAGTATGGTGTTAATGGTTCAGTAGCCCATCTCACTCAGTTGTAACTAGTCTTAAAGGAGCCCCCAGAAGAGCCCCATTAGCAGATCTTCTCTTGTCCAGTCAGCCACCACTGGAAGAAGCAGTACTGTTCTTCCTGGTCGGTAATCCATCTGCCTCCCCCAAAGCAAATATATTGATATCTCTAAGTTGGTTCTCATTCAGGTTTTTGGTCTTTTGGCACCTATGTATAGGTAGCCTCTCCCTCATTTGAGCTTGAGCCCAAACAATTGGTGAGCAGCCAGGAGATGGAAAAACCCTGGAGCCTCAGAGATAGGATTGGAGGATGGGACTATGGGGGAAAATCTCAGGATGGCCATTCATATGAGATGAATGAGTACAGAGATGCCCTGAAAATGCTGGAAAGATTGCTAAGACCTCTGAACAGAGTTGGGGTTATTAAGACTAAGAAAGATAGCAAAGCTGTTGCTGAGGTACCCTGGCTTCTTGTGTGTGCTGGCCATGTTGTCATGGAAGCTGAGTTGTCATGTGACTGAAGGCACAACTGGCTGGAAGAGAAGTTAAAATTAGAACAAGAAACCAGGGTAATACAAGCTAATAGGAGAGTTCACAGTAGAAACCCTAGCAAGCCACCTAGCTGAGGTGAAAGGATGGCGTCGGCCTTGAGAGTGAGCACAGGCAGTGTTAATGAAAACAGTGGGCCTCAGAAAGAGAGTGGTGGAAGAGGAGAGTAGAAATGTTTCCCTTTGAGGCTGGGCTTGTCCTAATGTCTAAGATAAGGCAGGCTGATGACAACCACTGGATGTAGTTCTCCAGGACCTGCTGGCTCTCTGATATAGGCAGAGAGAGGAAGCCGGCTGTTGATTGGCTACTCTGCATGTGGGATACTGGGGAAGAATGCATTTCATAGCAATAGTCACAAATGTCAGGGGTTGTTTCATACCAATGATGTTTGTGGAGGAATCAGGGACTTCTGCTTATCCTGCTAAAAAGTGAACAAAGAACCCCATGAGAACAAGTTTTAGACAAAGGACTCTATGAGAATTGGCTTGTCAAACACCTTAACCTTGAAACCAGGCCCTGGTGAACATCGTGACACAGGACTGTACCTGGAGAGAAATATGAAAGCATGAGCTGAGATAAAATTAAGAGACCCAAGGATGAAATGAGCAGCTAATTAGAAAATTGCTTGATCATCTGTAGCGTGGCAGCCCCTGCCCTTTGAAAATGCCATTTAAAACCCAGAAGCCTTCCCCTTGACAACTTCCCTTCTCAATTTTTGAGGAGGAACCCGCTTTGCCTCCAGAGCAAAGCCTATCTTAAGGTGTCCTTCCTACCTCAAGAGAGGGACCCACTTCATTTATTTTGAAGTCATCCTATGCTTTCATAAAACTAAGGCTTAACTCTGCTACTGTGTGTTTTTGAGCTCAACTTATCTCTGGACAGTTAGAAACCACACGGGGTTTGGAACTTGCTAGTTGCCCCATGGATGACAACATGGGCCCTGAACATCACAGGCAAGTCTTGCCTGTGGGTCTGAATGGTTAAATCCTATGTCCAGGGATGGGCCAACTAGACTGCATCCACCTGCCTTTGCCCCCATTGAGGGTGACTATTAAGCAATATTTCTTGCCTTTGGACATGAAGAAATCACAGTCAATAATATCATGCTAATCTGTGATTCTCTTGCCATTTTCCAACATGCTGCACTGCAGCTTATGACATGTTTGAGCTTGTGAAGAGGAGCCATCAAGGATGCCAACTTACAGGGTCAAATTCTTGGGTATTGAATGGTTGGGTAAGATGAAGGTGGACCCAGTAGCTATGACTGATAAGATCAAAGCCTACTCTTGATCTTATCTTAATCAAAGCCACTAAAAGAAGACAATGACAGACCTTATTAGGTATGTTAAAGTATTGGAAGCCCTTAATTCTCCATTTAGTCCAAATTTTATGCCCCCTATTCCAGCTAGTAAATACAGGAGTGATATGGGATTGGTTCCCTGAGGCAGATCAAGTTTTCAATGCCACTAAAGTACAGCAAATACAAGTCTTAAGGACTATGACCTCAAGGAAAGAGTGTGAACTGGATGTCACCAGATGCCTGGAGGGGTATGTCTGGGGACTGTGGCAATGGCAACAAGGATGGTGTATTCCCTTGGGTTTGAGGTCCCAAGTGTGGAAAGACCAAGTATAACTCTATGACAGAACAACTCGATGGTGTGTACCGAGTTGGCAACTGGTGGAAGACACCGCCAAAGGAGCCCCAGTGATGGTATACATGTCCTATTCCATAAAGAGCTGGGTTGAGGACTCCACCCAACCACCGTCTGGGTTGGCACAGACCAGTACATTAACAGAGTGGAAAGAGTATCTGCAGCAGAGAAGTACCCTGTTAACTGGTTTCCCGAATGCTAAACTACACCAAAGTGCAAAGGCACACACGTGAGAGGGCACTGGGCTCAGACTGGGCTCAGAGCTTTAGCACACAGATAGCTTGAACTGAAGCAACTCTCCTGTAGGGACAGTGAATTGCTTATTGTGGCTCTTCTAGCCAACGTCTCTGTAACTCCCACCAAATGACTTTTTCCTGCATGAGTCTAGATTAAAAGGCCAAAGAAGACACTGATAGGATTTACCTGTGGGTATTTGATCACAGGATAAATTGTGAGCGCCCTCCTGATAGGTATAACATGACCCCTCTGACACACAAGAGAGGGAATTTCACTACCAGCGAAAGCCAGATGAGCACATCCTTTGGTTCCCGCATCTGGTTCTTGGACCTGATTGCACCACTTTCCACAGCCTTGGGGATAAGGAGATGGGTGTCTAAATATGGTTTGGGACTTATCAGCACTCACAACACAGAAGCCATTTTCCTTTTGTTGGAAGTTCTGAATGGCTGCTGCAGCAAATTTCAGAACCCTGGGACAAAAGGGAGTATACCAAGGGGAGAATGTGCTGGTGGATATCAGAAGTCATGGAGCGGAACAGCAGTGTATGAAAGGTGGGACATTTGGGATATATGTAACATTGACCTTGGGATCAATCTTGCATTGATTTTCATGAAGGAAAATGTTATTACAATTGCTGTCAGAATGGTGGATCTCACTGTGATGGTCCTGACTCTTTGGAAACTGTGGTTTATGTAAAAGAGAAATAAATAGACGGTCCTGATGCATGACCCTAGCCCTATAATCCTTTGAATAGGATGGTATAGAAAGACTCACGTTATGCTTAATGCAATGGAAACAGGGCTGGTTTGTGGGCAAATGGTCCCTTGGGGGAGTGAATTTATGGAAATACAGAAAGGCACAGGTATGAAGTATGGTCATTGCTGTGTTTCATGTACCAGCCTACAATTCCTTCACCCCACCAGGAAATGCCCAAGCAGCTGACTCAGCCTGACTTCCCAGTATACAGCTGCCCCCCAACAAACAGGAAGCAGAGGGACTCTGTTAGAAGGCATGGTATAAAAGACAGTGGACTCTTTGGGCCAAGTGTTTGCCAGTAGCCCTACAATGCATCTGTGAGTTCTATAGTCAAACATAACCCACTGCCTACCAGTTATTCATCCAAGGGCTGCAGAAGGCCACTAGAATTCAAGTATCGGGAAAAGGTGAGGAATGTCCACTGCCTTTGCCTGGAAACTCCACCAAGCTCCTGTTGCTGTTGACTCTGGATCTAGTCCCTGGAAGGACCATGGTCTCTCTCGCTTGGACATGGTAAACTAGCCTTTGGTGGGCTAGTCCCCCCCACCTTTTTCCCCTTGCAGAAAAGCGCTAGAGTTAGGACTGCGGGTGTTAACCATGGTACACCCAACTTATTGGTGACTGTGATGGAGAAAGATGAAACCTTCTACTCCTAGAAAGAGTTCTCAGAAACCCACAGTGGCAATTCTGCCCATTTTACCCTGTCTTATAGGTTCCCTATGAGTCAGAATCCATTTGATGGCAATGAGTTTGATTTTGATTATTCTCCTCATACCTTCTTGTTGGTTTCACAGAAGATCACATCAGGAACTTGACTACAATATGTTAGATGATATTGTGGGAGAATCCTAGCCCACTTAAGTTGAAATAAAACTCTCAGAAGCCAATTCTGCTTAAAATTTTTTTTCAACTAGAATAAAAAGAAACCTCAATTTAGATATAATTTATAGAGAACCATTTATTATATTTTTATTATATATACATTATATATAAATGATTCTTCTTCCATGTTCCCATTCAAGGCTGAGATCTCATATTCCAATCAAGCTCACTACCCTTGAGTCAGTGCTGACTCATGGCTTCCCCTGGTGTGTTTTGAGACTGTGGCTGTTTGTGGGTGTGGCGAGCACAGCCATTGTCTCCTGGAGCTGCTGGTGGTTTTGAGGTGTTCCCCATGCAGGCCATAGCCCAATGCTTAACTAGTATACCACCAGAGCTCCCAGTTAATATTAGTCACCATTTTGGAGGGAGTTATCTAGTACAGGATTGAGGTGGGCTGTGTCCTTGGTCTCTATTTTACTTTACTAGAGGGTGTGACTTAAGTCACCAACTCTTATTTTCCTTGAGGATTTTTGTTGCTAGGTGCCATCAAGTTGGTTCTGACCCATAGTCTCCTTATGCACATTACTAGTCCTGTGCCACCCTCACAATTGTTCCTTGAGCTATGGTTGGCTAAAAGACAAAATCCACACCTTCAATATAAAAACGAACCAACTCCGAAGCAAGAACCCAGATTTTTCCCAGGACTGTCAGAAGAAAAGTCCCAAGTGGAACATTTTCAAGATCTTGTCTGAAGTGGTAGAGGTCAAGACCAGAAGCAAAGGCACAGAGGTCAAGGCACAGAGACAGTGGGACAGAGCAAAGGAACCAGGCCAAGACCAGAAGCAAATGCAAGGAGACCATGAGAAATAACTGAGGAGCAATGCCAAGACTATGAGACTGGGAGGCAAAGCAGTGGGCTGGCTTCCTGGGATGTGGAGGCTGTGGCCAAGGGATCAAACACATGGTGGATGAAGGGAGACGTCAGACAGGGCAAGATATGACAAAATACCCATTTATAAACTATCAAGGGCTCATGCCGGAGG
This sequence comes from Echinops telfairi, assembly GCF_000313985.2. Classification (NCBI taxonomy): domain Eukaryota; kingdom Metazoa; phylum Chordata; class Mammalia; order Afrosoricida; family Tenrecidae; genus Echinops; species Echinops telfairi. The sequence goes on along the minus strand of NW_022103916.1, from coordinate 9,069,888 downwards.
GGGGAGCAGGGAGGGAGGGGAAAAATGAGGACCTAATGTCGGGGGTTTAAATGGAGAGAAAATGTTTTGAGAAACGATGTACAAATGCGCTTTACACAATTGATGTGTGTATGGATTGGGATAACAGTTGTATGAGCCCCTAATAAAATGTTAAAAAAACAAACAAACAAAAAAACACATGGTGGAGAGGCTAACTGGAGAGAGTGTTAGCCATTGGCTGAAGAGTGGTATTGCTGTGGACCAATAACTGTATCCTTACTGGTTACTGATCCTGACTTATGGTAGTCAGTTACTTTCCCTAATTAACACCCTTAATTGTGAATACTTGTGAGTTCTATGTGGATTATTGAACCCACTAGAGAAGTAGAGTGCCTAGGAGTAATGGTTGCTGTCAAAATAGGTAAAGAAGGTTGGAGGTTGGAGGCATACCTGACCACCACTCCCATGGCAACTTTGCAGGATAGAATCAGATCTCTGACTGTAGGCTGAACAAATGTCTTTGGTCAAGCAATAACAAAAAAGTTTACAAGATTGATTCAAGACCCTCTGACCAAGATGGTCAGGCTATAACTTTACTATGGGTCCTTTGTACCCTAATTCTGATCAAGGACACCCCTCCCCCAAAGTTCCTGAAGGTAAGAATGCCCCTCCATGAGAATGGTAGTAATCCACTTTCAAACACACTCTGCCTGAGGGTAACGCTTTTCCTATTGCTGGTTAATGGTCAGAAAGAACTTGATGGAGGTAGAATCTATGTGATGACTCAAAAATGAGCTTAGGGCCCCACTGTAAAGCATGACTTTCTATAAATCTAGTGTTGAGAATTTAAGCTCGATTACATTACACTGGTCAACACATATTTTGGTGCCTCAAATGTTAGACTTGTTTCTGGGTATATTTGACTTATTGATTTTTAAAAAGTGGCACCAGTTTTGCCCTATAAAAATCTATATTTTTGAGATTCAAAACATATGCTAAATATCACTCTTCAATCTGCTCACCCATAAAAAATCAGGATATTTTAATTTGGTGTTAGCTAGTCTGAGATAGAGTAAATGCAGGCTGACTTGATTTAGAATAGGTTGTGTTATGCTAAATATTTATGTCAAAATATATTTGACATTGTGGCCTTTGATCCAAAGATATATTTGAACAATACCAATTACATTAACTTGGAATTTTACCCAAGTATCACTTAACCTTTATTAGGAACTGAATAGCAAATTGTTATCTTTAAAGGGGGCAGAAATAAGAGCTACTATACAAAAGACTTGTACAGTACTAAGAAAACTACAGAATATTATTACAAGAAACTAAAAGAGACTTACACAAATGGAAAAAGGAAAATCTCATTGTCATGGGTAGGAAGACTTAATATTGTGAAAATGTCAATCCTAACTAAAGCAAACTATAAATAAAATGCAATTCTTATCCACATTCTGACTTCATTCTTTAAAGTAATGGAAAAACTAATTGCCAACTTCATATGGAGAGGGAAGAAGCCCAGGATATGCAAAGAATGTCTCAAAAACAAGAACAAAGTGGGAGGCCTTGAACTACTGGAACTCAAAAAGTACTATACAGACACAGTAGTCAAACAACCTGATATTAGTACAATGATAGGACATAGGCCAAGGCAACAAGGTAGAAACCACATAAATAAAAGCATCCACCTGCAGGCAACTGATTTTCGGTAAAGGACCTACAAACAGGAAAGGGAAAAGGGACAATCTTTTCAACAAATGGTGCTGGAAAATCTGGATTTCCATCTAAAGAAGACCAATGCACACAAATGAACTCCAGATGGATTAGAGAGCTAAATGTAAACCCCAGAGCTATCAGGATCATCGATGAGAAAATTGGGACAAACTTAAGGGCCCTATTGCAGGGCATACACAGACTACCAAGTAGATGACTGTGACCTAGTAAAAATAAAACACTTATACACATCAAAAGACTTCATCAAAAGAATAAAATGAGAGCCCATGGATTGGAGAAAAATCTTTAGCAATGACACAATAGACAAGGGATTAATTACAAAAATCTATAAAATTCTGCAATACCTCAATAAAAAAATCCAATTAAAAGGTGGGCAAAGGACATGAACAGACAATTCACAAAGGACAACATTCTAATGGTTAGCAAATACATGAGGAAATGCTCTCATTCACTAGCCATTTGGGAGATGCAAATCAAAACAATGATGAGATATCAGCTTACACACACAATAGCCTACTACAAAAACCAACAACAAACAGAGAACAACAAATGCTGGAGAGGGTGGGGACAGATGGGAGCTCTTATACACTGCTGGTGGGCTTATAAATATGTTCACTCATTTTGGAAAGGGATATGGCGCTACCTAAAACAACTGGGAATACAAATTCCATGCAACCCAGCAATATCTTTACTGGGAAGATAGCCCAACACAATAAAAGACAGAGGATTAATAGATGTATGCTTTCTCATGCTCATTGCAGCACAATTCATAGCAAAAAGAAGCTGGAAACAGGCCAATTGCGCATCAGTAGAAGAATGGATTCAGGAACTCTGGTATATACACACAATGGAATACTATGCATCCCTAAAAACCAGCGATGAAACCCTGAAACAATACATCATGACATGGATGGATGTGGAAACCATTATGCTGAGTGAAGTAGGTCAATCACAAAGGGACAAATATTGTATGAGTATAAAGATAAATACTAAGAAGAAGGCAAGCTTCTGCTCTCAGGTCATGTAATCTAATCCAGTGTCTCAAGTAATGAAGTAGAGAGCCTGTCTAACACCTACAAACCATATATCAACCCATTTATATGTGCAGCGCAAAAGCCACTTTGACAGAGACGGCCTCACCTCAGCTGAGGTCATTTTTTCAAGATGGGAAGACAGGGAGAAGACCATTTAATTGCTGCCATACAACATTGGGCTAAGGTCACCCCAAATCCACAGACACAAGAATGATATATCCGTGTTACTGGAAATTCAAGTCAAGATATAGAGTGGGAGGCACCTATGTCTCAGAGAAGATGATTACAATACTGTTGGTGGGTAAGTCAGGAGAAGCAACCTCCCACTGGCAAAAGCACGTAAGAGTACTTACATAGAGCCCGAGGGGAGAATATGGCTGGTACTATATACCTCTTTGGACACTTTTGACCTAATTTCTATCCAGCCCTTGATGACCCAGACCATATTCTATAGCCTACTGAGACTTTGGACTTAGTCCATTTGAGCTGCTCACCATCCTTCATAGGTCAAAGCAGAAGGATTCGATGTGGAAACCCCACTGAGTGAACTGGGCTTTACCCCAAACTCACCTATAGCAAATTCATGGAACTGACATTTTCGCTTGGATTCTTGACTGAAACACTCTAGTTTGAGAAGAAGCAGATGATTGCTATCCCAAGGTGATGAGATTGGCAATCATAGGACTTTGGTTCAGATCATGTGCTTTGAGGCTGACTAATAAATGGTGGCCTGGGACTACCATATATTTATAATTTTAATGCCTTCCTTGTTGTGGTATAGTGGTTATCAGTTGGGCTGCGATCCCAGAGGTCCACACTTCTAAATCACTAGGCTCTCCTGAAGAGAGAGATGAGGTTTTCTACTACTGAAAAGAGTTACCATCTCAAAGGCCCACAGGGGCAGTTCTACTCTGTTCTATATGACCACCATGGGTCGTAATTGACTCTATCACAGTGAGTGAGTTTGTTTTCGTATAAGGATCCCTGGTGATATAGTGGTTACATGTTGGGCTGTTAGCTGCAAGGTCAGCAGTCTGAAACCACTGGTAAGCTCCATGGGAGAAAGATAGGCTTTCTACTCCCATAATGAGTTACAGTGTTGGATTCTCACCCTGTCCTATAGGGTTGCTATGAGTCAGCATCTACTTGATGTCAATGAGTTTGGTTTTGGTTGCTTTCTTATGACATGGATTAATCTTCTAGGCATGGTTCTGCCTTTGTTAATGAGTATTATTAAAAGTTTTTCTCTAGTACCAACCCCCACTGTTTGTGTAAATAGTGTTCAGACACTTAAGAGTTTATTCTGTATAAGTCAACAATACATGTATTGTACGAATCAGGCCTATACTTGTATAATTTCCTTTTCTCAACAGTGTTTTAAATTCTATACCATTGGCTAAATTAATTGCATTATCAATAGAATATTCTTATGCCCCAGGGAGATGATTTATAATGTTCTCTAACATAAAATGATCATGATGTCTCTAAAATGGACCATATGATACATGAGTGGATTTGGGGCTCACACTTAATTCTAGCCCCAATCTATGAACAATTAGTATTTATGACATGGCCCTGCTTGATGCTTGCCCTTGTGAAGAGATCGCTGAAGTTATGGGTGCTACTGAAAAATGTGGTGACAAAACCACATGGTGCACAGGTATCAGAAAGGATAGTGTCTGACACGGATGTGACTAACAAGGACACAAGGAAATGCCCTCATTCACTAGCTATCCAGGAAATGCAATCAAAACAACGATGATATATCCTCCTACACTCACAACCACAGCCCAATTTAAGAAACATAGAACAAATTCTGAAGAGGATGTGGAGAGATAATAATTCCAATACACTACTGGCAGGCTTACAAGTATGAGGGGGTTTCCAAGAAAAAAAGCGGATCTTTTTCAAAGCTATGTATTTAAAAAATTTATTAACAAAACAACCTTATCACCTTCAAAGTACTCTCCATTAAAGTTAATATATTTGTCAAATCTGCGATTCTGTTCTTGGAAACATTTTTCAAACTCATCTGTTTGGATGGGTGACAGCCTCATTTTTTCCTTTGCCTCTTCTATACCGTCAAATTGCTGTCATTTTGTGTTCCTCTTCATTCCTGCAAACAAAAAGAAGGAGAAAGATCAGGTTATTAAGGCTCATGGGGCATGAGGGGCATACTGGTTTTGTTTGTTTGTTTGTTGACCAGACTGGCACACTGAGATGGCTGCGTGAGCAGGTGCATTGTTGTGGTGGCAAAACCAGTCCCTCCTGTCACAAGCCAGGCCTTTTTGTCACACATTGTTACACAATCTTTTCAGAACCTCTAAATAGAAAGCTCGATTAACAGTCTGACCTGCTGGAACGAACTCCAGATGCACTACGAGTCAACATTTTCATCAATCTAGAACATGGTTTGTCATCAATGGACATTTCACCTTTTTGAAATGAGAAAACCACTAATACACTTGATTTTTTCCCATAATGCTGTCCTTGTAAGCTATGTTCAACATCACAACGGTTTCTGCAGCATTTTTCCCAAGAAGGAAACAAAATTTCATGTTGCATGCTGTTCTTTTACATTGATCAGGTCCAAAAATAAGGTTCGAGCAAAACTGTATTTATGAAAAAAATCCACTGTGACCAGAGAGAACCTCCCAGGCGATGCCATTGGGTGCACTAACTCAGAGTGAGTTGCTCAATGCTAGCCTAGTCCCACCCAGCACAATTCCGTTTTGAGGGAAGGTACACCCTTACATGCAAACCCTGTGGAAAGTGATATGGTGATTCATAAAACAGCTGGTAACAGAAACCATATGACCCAGCAATACCATTGCTTGGCATATATCCCAAAGAAATAAGAGACAGATCACAAGCAGATGTATGTTCTCCCATATTCATTGCAGCACAGTCCACAATAGTAAGAAGTTGGAAACAGCCAGGTTGGCCATTTGTAGAAGAATAGATTTTTTAAATGTTGGTATATACACAGAGAGGAACACTACGCATCCCTACAAAAACAGTGATGAAACACCTCAGGACATGGAGGGCTCTGGAGAGTATTATGCTGAGTGAAGTGTGTCAGTCATGAAAGGACATAAACAATATGAGTCCACTGCTTTAAGGATAAACAAGATGAAGGCAAACTCATGCTTTCAGGTCATGGCATCCACTAGCCAAGGCTGCCAAACAGCACAGCAGAGAGCCGGACTAGTGCCCATGAACCACACACAATCCTCTCTATATGGATGTCTTGAAAACTACTTTGACAGAAGGGTCCTCACTTCAGTTGGCTCAGATTTTCAAGAGTGAGGGCAAGGAAGAAGACCCTTTAGTTGCTGTCATGCAAAACTGTGCTGAGGTCCCCCCCCCACCCCAAGCAACAGACATTCTGCCAGAGTGATAAGCAATGCTGGTGGGGAAAGTAAGTCAAGAGGCAGGAAGGGGAGCATACACACGTCTCTGAGAAGACAAGTGCATTTCTGTTGGTAGAAAAAAGGGGAAGATCTACCTCCCAGTGGGTAAAAATGACTAACAATACTTATACCAACCCTAAGGGAAGAGTATGCCTGGTACGATGTTCCTAATAGTGCCCTATTAGTCCCAGTTGTGCACAATGGTCTGAGTTTCTGTACAGCCCCTGGGGTCCCAGACCATGCACCATAGAATACTAAGACATTGGACCCTAGGTTTTCTTTCTTTCTTTTTTTAAAATTAAATACTTTTATTGGTGGCCAATACAGCTCTTACCACAATCTATACATTCATCCATTGTGTCAAGCACACTTGAACACATGCTGTCATCATCATTTTCAAAGCGTTTTCTTTCTACTTGAGCCCTTGGTATCAGCTCCTTATTTTTCTTTCCCTTCTCCACCCTCCCCAACATGAGCCTTTGATAAATTATGAATTATTATTTTCATATCTAAGATCATCTGCTGTCTCCCTTCACCCACATTTCTGTTGTTCGTCGCCCTAGGAGAGGGTTATATGTCAATTCTTGCCATAAATCCCACCTTCCCCACTCTCCTTCCCTTTCCCCTCCTGGTATCTCTATTCTCATTATTGGTCCTAAGGGGTTTATCTGTCCTAGATTCCCTTTTACCTGTAGCATTGTACATATTCTGCTCTAGTCAGATTTGTAAGGTAGAATTGAGGTCATGATAGTGGGGGGAGAAAGCATTAAAGAACTAGTGGAAAGTTGTATGTTTCATCAGTGCTATACTGGACCCTGACTGGCTCGTCTCTTCCTTGTGACCCTTCTGTAATGGGATGTCCAATTTCCTACAGGTAAGCTTTGGGTCTCCACTCCACCACCACCACCACCCCATTCACATTGGTATGATTTTGTTCTGGGTCTTAGATGCCTGATCCCATGGATACTTCATGATCACACAGGCTGGTG
>NW_022103916.1:9047370-9049305 GCF_000313985.2 Echinops telfairi | reverse complement strand
GTTAAGATCGGTTTCCTCTTTCTCTCCCTTCTCACCCCACCTGCCCCCTACCCTCATGGTATCGCTACTCTCATTACTGTTCCTGGGGGGTTTATCTGTCCTGCATTCTGTGTGTCAAGAGCTCTTACCTGTACCAGTGTACATGCTCTCAGCTTTCTCTTTAATTGAGGTCTTTCTGTGTTTTGCCTATTCACTGTTGTTGGGTTTTTCTGTTTGTTTGATTTGTGTGGTTGTGTATGACTTTCTGTATATGAAAACCAAGATCAGTAGATTTATAGAAACAGTAGCTGGATAGGGGCATGAGACAGAAGGGTGAGAAAATAGTGAGCTAACAAGATGAGTAAGAAAATGTTCTTATACCTCCCATATATGTGCCTTTTTAATTTTCTTTTTTATTTTCTACTCTTCTCAAGCTGTGTTTAGTATTCAACTTATAGTTTATATATCGCATAGCCTTCCGTACTAAAAAAAAGATAAAACCCACTGGCATCTAATCAATTCTAGCTTATAGTGAGTGACCTTATAGGGCAGAACTACTCCTTTGACTTACCAAGCTTTTAAATATTTTAAAGGATACGGAGGGACTAGTTGGTCAAACCACTGATTGGCCGTTCAGTGCTTAACCAACTAGCCACTATGGACCCATTATATAGCTTCCCTTGGAAGTCTCTTACATTATATACTCACATATAAGCCGAATTTTTCAGCACATTTTAAATGCAGATTTTGTGGTAAAATTCGGTAATTCAGCTGATATTCGAGTCGGCTTATACTCGAGTGCATACGGTACTTGATCCTTTCTCAAACATGCCTTACCTTTTTTCTTATTCTGTAATTTGTGGTTCTGAATTCTCATATTTAAAATTAGGATGGCAAAGTAATAAATTAGTATACTTAATAACTGAAAATATAGTGGGACACCATATCTAAGAAGCAAGAGCTGATGCTGTCTATCCAATGCAATTTTCTGAATCAGCACTTCAAGTAACCCCAGGAACAGGCCTTCAGATCAAGACACACACATACACAGAAAATGGGAGTGGTGGTGGTGGTGCTGTATTGTTATCTGGCTTGCTTTGAAGCAAAGTAAATGTTAGCCTTTTGCCACTTCCTCTGTAGTCATGTTTCGTAAGCTTCTAAAATGATAAATTACTGGGTAATGAGCCACTGGCTCCATAGCAAAAGCTAAAACAGTAATTTCTCAACCTTGGTTTCTTAAAATGCCAGCACTTAAAAAATTAAAATGTCAGGACTTATTGTTTTCAATAATAATTGAGAACCGAGTTTAATTCTTCTGGAATTAAACTTTAATGGTAAAAGAAGTTGGAGTGACTCACCCAGGTCATTTACCCTTAGATATCCTGTTATATCTTCAGCCTTGAAGAAACTGGTTACTTGAAATCACCTTTAAGTCAAACAATAGTCTAGCTAATTACTAAGTTCAGTTTGCCTTAGGTCTTGTTCTCTTTTGAAGAATTCAGTCAGTTTCTAGAAACCAAAACTCCAGGGGTTGACTGAAGCTGTGTTGTAGATAAACTGTTAGTGTATAAACACTGGTCTGGCCCCTGTTTCCATGGTAATACTGATAAGATGTGGCCTAAGAATTTTGGCAATTCTTCTCATGCTAGAAATATTTTTAACTCCCTAGTGGAATGTTATGCTGATTTGTAAATTATATACTTAATAAGCTTCAATTTCTATGATTGGCTTAATGTGATTTTAACATAATAACTCTCTGATTATGATGTTATTGGTAGGCGTGTAAACTCAGTTCCAACTCATAGTTTCTCGTATTGCTTAGTCCTCCACCATCCTCAAAATCATTGCTATGTTTGAGTCATTGCTGCAGCCACTGTATCAATCCATCTTGTTGAGGGTCATTATCTTTTCCACTGACCCTACCTTTGCCAAGCAGGATGTTCTTCTCCAGGGACT
>NW_022103916.1:9041635-9046139 GCF_000313985.2 Echinops telfairi | reverse complement strand
GGTTGACACAGTGGTTGCAACAAAGGACTCAAAGCATAAAAACGATTGTGAGGGTGGCACGGGATTGTGCTATGTTTTGTTCTGTTGGGCATAGGATTGCTGAGAGTTGAAACTGACTTGAAGGCCCTGAACAATATCATCCACTTCTATGGGCATTGATTGTGGACCCAGGAAAAATTAAATCCTTGACAATGTCAGTAGTTTCTCTATTTATCATGCTGTTGTTTATTGGTTCCGTTGTGAGATTTTTGTCTACTTAATGTCGAGGTGTAATCCATATTAAAGGCTTTGATCTTCATCAGCAAGTACTTCAAGTCCTCTTTACTTTTGGCAGCTAGTATGTGTCAACTGCATATAGTATGTCAGTTTGTAGTGTTGTCTTGACTCGTGTGTTTTGGTGATGTTGGAAGCTATAACATCAGTACTTGAAACATCAGCAGGCTTCAGCAGTTTCTAGAGTTTCTGAGTCTAACAAAGAATAAAAATATGCCAATATACTTCTGAAAAAAATTGCCATTGAAAACATTGCATAATAGTGGAACATAATCTGATATAGTGCTGGAAAAATGAACCCTTCCGGTTGGAAGATATTTAAAATATGACTGGGGAAGAGCTACTTCCTCAAAGTAGAGTCAACTTAATGGCATGCATGGAGTAGTGATTACGGGATCTTCATTTGTTGATGAGGTAAGACTCAAAATGATAAGAAATAGCTGTAATCATCCATTAACAATTTTAACATGGAATGATGATGATGATAAAGAGTAATATTGCAATAATATTACATATGAATAGTATTGCATAATAATACAATATGAAAAAAATTCAAATCCAATCTCCGTTAGTTATTTAGATTTATCAATTAGATGCCTAAAATTCATTTAATATAATTTGTCTACTTTGTACCATGCACTAGGGATTATCTGGGAGTTGGGGATGGTTCAACATAATTTCAGGGTCATAAAAAATATCCAACTCTTGTGTTAGAATGTGTAATAGTGTCCCTAAGACCATTCTAAGGTTTGATGACTTGTTAAAGGCCACACAGGATTTAGTACATAGCTGTATCCATAGCTATGATTTATTTCAGTAAAAATATGCAGAGTAGAATCAGCAAAGGATAAAGGTGCATAGCTGGAGTCTGGAAGAAACAAGGCAAATACTTCCAAGAGTCCCTTTCCAGTGGAATCACACAGAGTATACTTAATTTCCTCAACAAGCAGTATGGCAACAAGTATGAAATATTGCCAACCAAAGAAACTTGTTAAAGACTCAGCACCCAGAGTTTTTATTAGGGGTAATATTAGAACCTTCTACCTAATTTGTACTAAAATCCAGACACCTGGAAAGAAAGTAGGTATTCAGCTAAACGGCTGAGAAGCAGCAAGTCAATCTTATCCATTCCTTGAATGGTAAGAATCCCCCCATAATTCAAGTTCCCATACACCAGCCAAAAAGGGCTAATAGTGTAAGCAGGTCTTTTCAAGGTCAAACAGTTATATTTTTTGATGCTATGTTAACCCTTTTCTGCACAGTGATATTTTTTCCTACCAATTGTTTTTCTTTTCTCATGGGTTGTATCACTTTTCTTTTATCTCAAGATTTAACTAAAAAGCCTTGAATAATTAAATCACTACCTATTTGGACTTGAGACATGTGTATATGTCCATGTGTATGTGCAATTAAAATTGCCATCACACTGAGATGGCCTGGATGTTTTGGTATTTACCCATGTGAGTAAGCATAAGAAAGCATTGTGTCCTCCTTTCAATGTTCTATTTTAAAACCATTCCCTAGCCATTAGAATGTGCTTCAGCTGCTCCTGACATCCATTTCTATATGCAGGCTCTCAAGGGGGAAAGAAAGAAAGAAAAAAATCCCCACCTCTGTATAGCATTTCTTCACATTTAGTTGTATGTTATATAACGTTTTCATCTGTTCTATGTGAAATAGCAACTAAATGTTCAGTTTTCTGTTTGCTTATGGGTCTTATTTTTACTTCCCTTTCTTTATTTGATCTGTGGTTGACATGTATACAACAGAATCTTATTTGAAACAAAGTCAAAACTTACAAGGCAAGAAATGTTTAAAAGCGGTGATAATCACATTTTCTTCAAACAAGACTTGCTCTCTGGGACTCCTATATGCTACAGATATCTTACAGATATAGAGAGATTATTTGAAACAGTGGCCCTCCTCCACATGATTTTCTTTAAATTCATATCCCCTCAAAATTTATTTCAATGGATTATGTGATTTTGTTTGCTTCATTTTTGAATCATTCATATTTATTTAATGTCTATCAGTATCCTAGGTGCTAGGTATACCAGTAATACAGACAACAAGGTTTCCTTAAGGAGGTAAAAGTCAAAACCAAACACATTTGAAAAGACAAATACCTATAAACATTAAATATGCACAAGATGGGGAATACAGGGAATAGAATTCAGATGTCATAAAAGGATTTATATACATGAATCTAGCCTTGAAAGATAGTATGGCTGAACTTGTATTGCCACAACATTTGTGTTGAAGTCCTAACCCCTGATAGCTGTGAACATAACCTATGCTGTTGGTTATGTTAACATGATGTCATACTGGAGTAGGATGGACTCTAATGCAACCTGAGTCATACATAAGAAAAGAGACATAGCTAGGCAGACAGAGGGAAGACTGGCATGTGACAACAGTTTTATTTGCAGTTCTAGGCAAAGAGACATCTGGGGCTATAAGAAAGCAGGAGAGAGATAAAAGTATCTTTCTCTGTAGTTTTTGGAGCACGCCTGGCTTTTCTAATACCTTGGATTCAACTATCAATCTTAGGAACTATGAGAAAATTCCTGTTCTTATAAGCCAGCCAATTTATGGTACTTTGTTACTGAAATCTTAGGGAAGTAATGCCAAACATAAATAGGAATGCATCAGAGAAACCCCAATATTTTTCATATACAATGGCCCAAAGAATACAGCAAACGGCATGGTCCAGGAGTTGTCGCTGGGTTAGAAGAACTAGATTGCAGAAGGGTGAGGCCATCGGCAGGGGATAAAACTGAATATATATCAGAGCCCAGATCTGTAAAGGGACTTGGAAATGATGCTTGTGAATTTTAAGATTGGCTTGTAGGCCACAGGATATCCTTGAAGAAATTTAAGAAAGAAAAAGATGTGATGAGATTTGTGTTAGAAAAATTACTGCTAGGGGGAAACTTCAGAAGATGGAAAGAAAAAACGTTGAGTCTAATTAGGAAGATGTTGGCTAAAGAAAATCCAAATGAGAGATGATTATGGGGACCTGAACTAAGGAAAAAAATTTTTTTTTTTATTTCAGGCCCCCTTTTCGGGTTTTTTTTTAATTGAGAGAGCATGGTTGACTTGAATAATAACTGTTAAATGCTGCCTCTCAGGGTTTTCTTGAGGATTATTTGAGTAACTGTGGTAAAGTGAAACTGCTTGGCATGGCTCTTCTAAACTTGGCATGGTTCATTGAAAACTACAAATGACTGGATGGGATCATGCCAATCAGGTGAAGAGGACTTTAACTTGAAGATTGGTCAGTTTTGCTATCCCACTGGGCTTAAAAGTGATCCATCTCAGAAGCTGGAGCAGAGAATCCCATGACCATTAGAAAAGCAGAGTCATGAGTAGTGTGCATGCAAGATCCCTGTGTGCAGTGTTGGAAGCAGGGGAAGCAGCAGAGGAGCCAGAAGTTGAAGCACTCAGACCTTGAGACAGAGCAGAGGAACTGCATGGAGATCAGGGAACCAATAAAGCTGAGTACCTCCAGGAAGGGCACTGTCTTGCAAGAGTGGGCATTTACCTGCTTTGAAGGAGCTTTGTAAGGAACTTTGTAATGCTTGCGGGAGCAGGGCAGAGGCCAGACTGAGAGGCTGAGGCTTATGCCTTTGGCAAGGCTGAGAAGAAGCACTGTAGGGAGATGTTTTCTGATCCTGACTTGATGTAGCTTGTGAACCTCCCAAACAAACCCCCATAATCCTGAGTGGTGTCCGTGAGTCCGGTATGACCACCACAATTATTTATTGAACCCGGACGAGAAGTAGTATGCCACGGAAAGAACTGTAGGTGTCAAGATGAAGGGTGGAGGCATGTCTGACCTCTGTGTGTGGCTATCGGTCTTGGGCTGGTATGAAGTTGAATTCTGCTCCCTATTAAAGCCAGAGGAGATCAGACGTAGCCTCCACAGCATATTCACAGTAACATACGTATATTGTCTAACAGAGTAGCCAGCCCCTTAGGAGGTGTTTTGAGAAACTTCTTTGTCTTCTTCTCCCTATAAAAAAATAGTGAACTTTTGTTCGCTTTCCCTTACTGATGTGTCATATGATGCTTGTGGTGGCAGCATGTGTGTCTACGTGAATAAGAGGAACTCATGATGGCGAAGAGGTGTGATAGGAAAATGTGGACTATGTAAGCACAGAAAATGGAATTTGGTACTTACTCATTTTCAATTAAATTTTTTTTTCATTGTTCTTTTCTTTTTTTTTTT
>NW_022103916.1:9038688-9040858 GCF_000313985.2 Echinops telfairi | reverse complement strand
CCTTCGACACCTCGTGGTTGCATAGGCTGGTGTGCTTCTTCCATGTGGGCTTTGTTGCTTCTGAGCTTGATGGCCGCTTGATTACCTTCATCAATTAAATTTTTCATTGAACAAAAACATGCTTGCATACATAAATGTTGATTATAACAAAATTCAAATGGCAAAATGCATTTTAAAAAGTGAAAATTCCATCCTTTTTTATTTCCATCTTCATACATCACCAATGTTAAGAATTTACGTATCTCTATCCATAATTTTTATGCAGTTAAACATAGATGCACATCATTTGGTTGGTTTTGTTTTTGCTTTTACAAAAATATCACACATTGTTTTCAACTTGTTTTTTTCCCTTGACTGTATACTTTGGAGACCATTCCACTTTAGAGAAAGATTAGCCTTCTTCTTTTTAACCAAGGCATAGAATTCTATAGGATGGCTAAACTATGCATTTAAACAATCCCTTATTAATGGACTTTTAGGTTACTGTTATTATTATTATTGTTGTCGCTGTTATCATAGCTATTGCCCAAACAATCCACTGTACTTAAGTAGATTCCAACTTACAGAATAAAGCAGAACTGCCTCATAGGGTGTCCAGATTGTAACTCTATGGTAGTAGGTTTCCATTTCCATTTCCAGCAAAGTGACTGGTGGGTTCAAACAGTTTATCTGTGAGCAAGCAGCCAAGCACTTCAACCACTGTGCTATCGGGCCTCCTATTTGAATGAGGATATAAGCATTCCTGTATAACAGATGCCTAGAAGTAAAATCGATAGTGCATATTTTAAACTTTGATAAATAACACTTGGCATTTCTTTTGCCCAGCGAGTCCCAAAAGGGTGAAGAGCTGCCTCTCTTGGTTGTCTGGGAAATTTGCCAAAACCACACAGGCCCACTCCCCAGGGCAATTCTGACATGCCCATCCTTTTCAGACTCTGAGGGGTTATAGAGAGGGGGAGGGGGGCGGTGTGCAGTTCCCTGGGTGATTTTTGTTCCATGCTTTCCTCTCTTGAGGACCATTGCGTTGGCTCTTCTAATTAGGAGTTTGATGCTCTGAGTTAATTCACTTCCCACTGGAGTGAGTTCTCATCATGCTGGCCACAATTCCTAGGAGAGAAAGTATTCCTTTAATATTTGTAGATCCTGTGTTCTTCAAGAAACAAACTTCCCCCGCCCCCACTGAATAAATGTTTATTGCACACTTCCTGATACAAAATAAAAGCACAGACAGAGGTCAGCACGAGGGTACCATAAAGTTTTATATTTCATCCCTAGTCCTCCAAGCAGAACCATATTTGAACCACTCCAGCAAGGCTAGGAAGGAGCCCTGGTGGAATAGTGGGTTAGGGATTGGGCTGCTAATGGCAAGGTTTAGCTTTTCAAAGTCACGGACTTCTCTTCAGGAGAAAGACAAGGCTTTCTGCTCCCATAAAGATTCACAGCCCTGGAAGCCCTGGACACTTGGTATGACTCAGAATCCACTTGATGGCAGTGGGTTTGGGCTTGGTGTAGCAGGGTTGGGATGAGGCATTGGTTGTTTAGTGGTATGATTCTTACAGACAATGGACCTCATGACCATGACCTCAGGTCCAGCCACCACCGCCTACGTATCAGTGTATGTTTACACATTGCTATGATGCTGAATAGGTTTCAGTAGAGCTAAGAGAGATAGGAAGACAAGACTAGCGATCTACTTCCCAAATTCTGTCAATGAAAACCCTATGGAGCTTAAAAATGGTCTGATCTGCAACTGAGCATGCACCTGGCAGAAGACTGGGCGGTGTTTCTTTCCTCTGCTCAAGCGCTCCCTCCCCCATCCTGGGTTGTGGCTCACTGAACAGCAGCTGATAAGCAGAGGCAGGACTAAGGCTTACTTGCCTCACCTTATTCTAGCCTTGGGCCCTCAGTGTTTTCTTGAAGTTGTATCAATAGGAATGGTGTGGGCTGTTCTTTTAAGATGTTAAAATGAAAGTTATATTTAGCCAATAATAGAAAGTGAATGAAGTTTATGTACTACAGTGAACCCTCGTTTATCGCGGTTAATCGGTTCTAGACCCTACCGTGATAAATGAAATTCCACGAAGTAGGATTCCTTATTTGTAAATCAAATATTTTCGTAGTTAGAGCATAGAGGACATGAAAAAACACCCTTTAGTCACCATTACACTCG
>NW_022103916.1:9025384-9038099 GCF_000313985.2 Echinops telfairi | reverse complement strand
GCTGTTACGCAAAAACCACAATAGAGTGAAGCCGCGGAAGTCGAAGTGCGAAGTGGCGAGGGTTCACTGTATATGATTTATAAACAGGGCTTACAATTCAACCAACCCACTACTACCAAGTCCATTTCAACTAACAGTGACACTCCAGGGCAAAACAGAACTGCTCCCTATGGTTTCTGAGATTGCCAATCTTCTCGGGGACAGAAAGCCTCATCGTCCTCCCTTGGTGGGTCCAAATTGCTAACCTTGCAGTTAGTAGCCAAAGAGGGAAACCACCACACCGTTGGGAATCCTCACATTTCAACACAACCAGCACCCCAGTAAACAAACCTATTGCCCTCAGGTTTATTCCCACTTGAAGTGACTTGAAGGTTTCCAAGACTGTAACTCTTTACTGGAGCAGACAGCCTCATCTTTCTCCCATGAAGTGACTCTGGGGTCAATTGTCCAACAGTTACTCAGCAGCACCAACTATAGAGTCCAAAATGTTCTGAAGCTAAGACAACCTTTAAAGACCATAATGAAATGTACAAAAACCTGGAGTTAGAAAACAAAAAAACGGAGGCACTTGAATTTACGGAGGGAAGTTAGGGGAGGGGCAGGGGGAGAGGGGAGAGGGAGAAACCAAATTTATGGGGAGTTTGAAGCGATTCTATTACTGATTTGATTTGATAATACTTATTTAGTCAGTTTGATGAGCAGATAATCTATGAAGAACAATGTGAATGCCTTTGCTATTAACCCACTTTTATCAAGTCCATTCCAACTGATAGTGCCAAATTCTGTGTAGTTCCACAACCCAGAAAGATCTTTAGTTGTGTTTTCTTGATTATACAAAGGCATTCACGTTGGGGATCATAACAAACCATGGGTAACATTGAGAAGAATGGGCATTCCACAACACTTTATTGTGCTCATGCAGAATCTGTACATGGCTTAAGAGGCAGTTATTTGGAAAGGTGTGTGTCAGGGTTTTATCCTTTCACCATACTTATTTAGTCAATACGATGAACAGATAATCAAGAAAATGGACTATATGAAGAAAAAGCAACATCGGAATCGATGAAATATTTATTAACAACCTGCAATGTGTAGATGATACAGCTGTACTTCTGAAAATGAGGGGACTTGAAGTACTTGCTGATGAATATCAAGGATTTCAGCCTTCAATATGGATCACAACTAACTGTAAAGAAAACCCAAGTCCTCACAAGGGACCAATAGGTAACGTGATAAATGGAGAAGAAATTGTCAATGGTTTTGTCTTGCTAGGATTAACAATAAATGCTTATGAAAGCTGCTGTAAAGAAATTAAATCAGAGCTCTTTAAAGTGTTGAAGAAAACGAATCTCCCCTTGAGCACTAACGTGTGCCTGATCCAAGCCATTGCCTCATATCCATGTGAATATTGACACTGAACAAGGAAGATCCACCTATACCTTTAAATTATAGTGCTGGGGAAGACTATTAAGAGTATCATGAACTCTCAAGAGAAAAATAACTGTCTTGGAAGAAGTACGGCTCAAATGACCCTTGCGGGGAGGATTGCTGGACTTTGTCTCGTGTGCTTTGGTCGTCTTATTTGAAGGACATCATGTTTGGTAGAGGAGTAGGGCAGCCAAAAAGAGGAAGGCCATCTATGACATGGACGGACATAGTGGCCACAACAACGGGCTCAAACCTAGCAACTGTGAGGAGGGTGCGGGACCAGGCAGTGTTTCCTTCCGTTGTCCACAGGGCCGCTATGAATCACTAGCCGCTCGATGGCACCTAACAGTAACAATAACACCAGCCTTGTCATGGAAAGACCCAAGCCAGAAGTGATAAAAAATGTTTAAGCATGAAGGATTTCATATATCATTATCTTGGGGATAAATGAAAAGGATTACTGATTTACCCTAACAGGTAGCTCTAATCTGGCCTTTGGGGTCTGCTTCCTACCACTGATTGAATTCTCCAAAAGGGGACAGTACCCAAGGCAAAAGAGTATAAATAGTTTATCTCTGTTATTAGACTTAAAAGGGACTTTTAGAAACTAGTTTTTTTCAAAGCTCAAGGTTGTTCTAAGTGGGGAAATGCCTCAAATTCAAACATACAATACTTTATTGAGTTCCCTGTAAACTCACTGCTATCCAGTCAATTCCAATTGACGACCAGAGTAGAACTGTGTCTTTGGCTTTCTGGAGCTTTTAAAAATCTTTACAGGAGTGGACAGCCTCATCCTTTGCCCAAGGAGCAACTGGTAGTTTCAAACTGCTCACCTTGTGGGCTCGCAGCTTAGTGAGTAGCCCACTAACCCACCAGGGGTCCTTAACAACTCATTTATTAAGTCTTAAACAGGATAAAGCAAAGATAAATAACCCAGTGGAGGGAGACTATCAGCTTGAGGCCATAATGGTGCGCAAAGGATTCATGGTCAGGTTGCTACCTATAGATGATGGACTACAAAAGAAATTTGTCACAAAATCATAATTGGAGGCTGCAAGGAGGATGGCTAGCACTCTCCAATGGCTGCACTTCAGTTAAACAGCCATTCCCTGTGTGTTCTCTGGTTCACCTCACCCCTCCCTAACATACGGCCAGGCCAGACTGACAGCCAGATATTATGAATGTTTCCACCTTTTTCCTTAACACGAGCATCTGGGGTTAATAGTTTCAGTAACCTAACTAATAGTTTCAGGTACCTAAAGTCACGGTGTCTATAATTTCCGCAACTCACATCACACTGTATTAGTTTAAATTTCTGAGTATTAAGTTTGCAGAATACTAGAGTTTCCAGTGGACACCTTAAATCCATTTTGAATCACCACGTAGATTTAGCTTCCAATCAATTCTTTCTGGTCCTGTTTGGCAATGTAAATAGCCTTGCCCTCAGCCACAGTGTATTAGAAAATGGATTGCTACTACAGTACTCCCCAAGCCAGTCCATGGAGAGGCTGTCTACCCTTTAGGGACTTGTCCGTGTGTGCCCTAAATGAAAATTGGGGGACCAGGGTCTCAAAAGTTATGATTACTTTGGTTGGTGAGTCCCTGAAACAATCTTAAAGCTTTTTTTCTCTAGAATAATGTAAGTGTAGCAATAATGGTCCTATTTACGCTTCTGTAGTCCTGCCTAAAATCATGAAGCATCTATCTTCACCAATCATGCTTTTGTGAGTTTCCCTTGTAGTTCTCTGTCCTATTTAAGCAGCCGTGTCTTTTTAAAGCTTTAGATGCCATTATGACCTTGCGCCAATGGTCTCCCTCAGCTGAGTGAATTGTCTTTGGCTTGTATTGTTGAAGATTTAAATGTGCCTCTTTAATTTATATTTGAATTTGGGTTCTCTTTTATCCCTACAACAATACAAAGTTTTTTATTACCTGCTATAAAAAGAGCACCCCAAATGATGCCCAGAGCAGATTTATTCCTGTCCAGCTGTCTACCATTGGATGCAGGACTACTTTCGTGTTCTGTAATACCCCTAATGTAGTGGTTCTCAACCTTGCTAATGTCATGAACCTTTAATACAGTTGCTCCTGTTGTAGTGACCCCCAACCATAACATTATTTTCATTGTTATGTCATCACTGTAATTTTTCTACTGTTATGAATCATAATGTAAATATCTGATGGGCAGGATGTATTTTTGTTGTTACAAATTGAACATAATTAAAGCATAATGATTAATCACAAAAACAATATGTAATTTTTAAAAATCATTTTATTGGGGACTTTTACAACTCTTATCACAATCCATACATACATCCATTGTGTCAAGCACATTTGTACATCTGTTGCCATCATCATTCTCAAAGCATTTGCTTTCTATTTGAGCCCTTGGTATCAGCTCCTCATTCCCCCCTCCCTCCCCACTCTCCCCTCGTCATGAACCCTTGATAATTTATAAATTATTATTATTTTGTCATATCTTACACTGTCTGACATCTCCCTTCACCCGCTTTTCTGTTGTCTGTTCCCAAGGGAAGAGGTTATATGTAGACCCTTGTAATGGGTGCATAAGCAAATGTGGTGAAGAAAGCTGATGATGCCTGGCTATCAAAAGATATAGCATCTGGGGTCTTAAAGGCTTGAAGATAAACAAGTGGCCATCTAGCTTAGAAGCAACAAAGCCCACATAGAAGAAGCACACCAGGCTGTGTGATCACGAAGTGCCAAAGGGATCAGGTATCAGGCATCAAAGAACAAAAAATCATATCATTGTGAATGAGAGGGAGTGCAGATTGGGGACCCAAAGCCCATCTGAAGGCCACTGGACATCCCTTTACAGAAGGGCCTCAGGGAGGAGATGAGCCAGTCAGGGAGCAGTGTAGGAACAATGAAACATACAACTTTTCTCTAGTTCTTTAATGCTCCCCCCCCCATTATCATGATCCCAATTCTACCTTACAAATCTTGCTAGACCAGAGGATGCACACTGGTACAGATAGGCACTGGAAATACAGGGAATCCAGGATAGATGATCCCTTCAGGAACAATATGTAATTACATATTGTGAAATATTTATTTCTAATTACAAATAAATGAAATTTTGTCTTGAAGCATGGTGTAGCATGGGTAACAGTCTTAATATAAGAACAGTAAACTAATATATGTTTTCTGATGGTCTTAGGTGACCCCTGTGAAAGGGTCGTTTGACCCCCAAAGGGATCACGACCCGCAGGTTGAGAACGGCTGCCCTAATGTAAACAAGCTCGTGTTCCTTGGATGGATTCTGGGTCTATTCTTTGGTCTCTCAACTTTGACATACAGGGAGTCTGTCCCTCTCTTGGGCTTACGCTCAAACGGTGGCAGATCAAGTCATCGCAGTTGTAGGAGGAACTACAGAAGCAAGAAAGAGACCATGATTGGGATGCATAAATACACCATCGCAGATAGTTTACAAGAAAAGCGTCCAATACTGGTTCTGGAACTCTCTGATCATCTTGGCTGGGACAGGACTCTTTGTACCCCAATTTTAATTAAGGGCATGCCAAGCAAGTCCATAAGGATAAAACTGCCTCTCCTTATGCTAGCTAGGGGAATCCTAGTAATCTTTTTCAAACACAGCGGTCAGGAAGGACTCGTGGAATCTGAATATATGTTAAGACTCAAAATGGATTTAGGACTCCCCCGGTAAACTTTAGTCTCCTATAAACCAAGTGCCTAGAATTTAAACTGTAATACAAGGTTCAAAAGATTTCAGAACAATGGCCTGAGTAGGTCCCACTAATTCCATGCACCCAGATATCTGTATTCCTGGAGAATTGAAATTGTTTCTCAGATGAAGGAAAAACAATAATGAACAAACAAATACACAAAATAGCCTCACTATGTTCTACAAAATAAGAACCTGCAATTGGACAGCAAAGGCAAAAAGAGAGTTGACCCGTTTAATGACTTTGAGGCAAACAAAGCAATTTTTCTGTAACCTCCCTAAAAAAGAAAATTTAACCCGTAAAGACATGCACTTTACAAAAATTCAAAGACCTTGTATTTAAAAGAAAGGATTAGACTTTAGAAACTGGGATTAATTCACACAAAAAGAGACAAGTGGAAGATGAAAAACATTTTTCACTAGTTTGCAAGTACAGAAACATAGTGGGATGGATGATGATCAATAGTTACTCTGTTTTCTCCACAAATGGGTCCTTTGGACATAGATTTGAATTACACATGAAGGCAGATTTAAATAATTTCTTAAAGGCAATTCTTCATTATTGTTAAAGCGTTTCAGTGCATTCAAAAGAGATAATAGATTATCCTTTCCTTTCAGAATGAGAATCCACATTCAAATTGTATCAAGTTGTGTGTAACCCAGGTGCCTCAGCCTTTCCTACTTCTGAGCGTCCTATTTTTGAGTATGTAATAGGAAAGGTTGATTTTATGTTGCTTTCCCCTCCAGCATGGCTCCCTGGGAAGAGGCCCCAATGGCGGCGGAGCTGCTCAAGACTGGATATCAGAACCACTGCACAGGGACTTTCTATTTTCTTGGCCACTATCTCTGTCTGTCTGTCTGTCTGTCTGTCTGTCTGTCTGTCTCTCACACACACACTACTATCAACAGCAACAAGTAAACCAACTGCATACTTGTAGATTTTTAAGATGTAGACTAGTGTAAATAGACAAGAAGAATAGAAATATTTTCTTCTTACTCCACAATTGTCATAATTTGCAAGGATCTTTCTCTCAGTATAGAACTAGGGTGGTCAATTTTTGTACAAATTAATAATGATAATAATAATACTTGTTATTTTTCTTCAACCACAGCTTCCTCTCCCATTCATATGTTGCTCCAAGGGGGAAGGAGGACAAAGAAATAAGCGTATGCATGTACACACACACACACACATACACACACAACTCCTTGTCAATTCACAGCACGGCCCCTCCCTGCAGGAACCACAACCTGATCAACACCCTTTTCAGTAGGCCATGGGTACTTTATTTACATAGTAGACCACAGTCTTCTCAGGAAATGTAACAAGCTCTGAGGTAAAAACAACAAGTATTGGCAAGAGTAACTGCTCTGTGCTTAAGAGGAAACTCTCTCAAGCTGTTTTTTCAAAGAGACAAGGCAAAAGGCCACATAAAGGAACTCATTTCACCACACTTGGAAACTGATGAATAAAATGAATAAAAAGGAAGTAACTCTAGGTGATCACTAAAGTAGCAACTGCAGGAAAAAGCTACCCTGTTTCCCCGAAAATAAGACAGTGTCTTATATTAATTTTCGCTCCCAAAGATGCGCTAGGTCTTATTTTCAGGGGATGTCTTATTTTTCCACGAAGCAGAATACAGTACACAGTTATTGTTTATTGTTTTACTAAAAGAGACCTCGCACTTCCTATCTGCTCTGGCTGTGCTGCAGCCCACAGTGAGCTGCGCGGGGGCGCCCTCCGCTATGGTCTAGAAAACAGAGTTACGGTAGCTTCGGGGGGCCTTATTTTCAGGGAGGTCTTATTTTGGGGGGATGCCTTATATTTCAGCAAGAGGCAAAACTGTAAGTAAGTCTTACTTTCAGGGAAACAGGGTAGTGCTAAAGAAACAAAAGGGAAAGGTTGGAAATATCCCATCAACCACACAAGAGGTGATGGGGACATTGGTTTTGCAAAGTAATTCCTGGCTGTTACAAAAGGATTTGCTGGCTGTCGGGAAGCAAAAGAGAGAGGTATCAAGGATGAAATCAAGACTTTGGGGCATGAGCACTAGGATAGACTCACCAATAACTGAGATGGGAAAGACTATGAGAGAGGCAGAACTGGCGGTGGTGATGTAATTAGAAGCACAATTAATGACATTTTAAGATTGGCCGTGCTGTCTGTCACCATGACTTTGTCACCAGGACCTTTCTAGGGCTGTTGCTGCTGACTCTGCCACAGGGCCCCATTTTGGCCTCTTCCTGTCTTCAGCATGGTAGCTGTTTTAGAAGATTCTTTGCCTTATTTCTCTCTCGCCCCCCTTTTTTTTTCCTGTCTGCTTCTTCCTACTTCCTATCTGAAAAATGTCTGTAGAGTTGGCTGGGGTCAAATGAGTCTGGGCCAACTCCCCAGCAGCTAGCAAAGTTGGTGACTACGTCACTGAGTTTCTGGGGTGTCATGATTCTGACAGACCCTTCTGAGAAGTTTGTTCCCTCTGCTCAGAACCGTGGTCTTCCTCTTGGCAAGATGGTGCCTGGAGCCCCTGCCATTCTCAATCTTGGTGGTGAAGGATGGTCACTTGACTTCCTGCAGGGATCCATGGGAGCCAGAAGTTATTTTTACCACTTAGGGCTAAGTGCTGAACACCAAGTTAGCTGGCACCCTGGATATAGGAGGTACCCACCATCCCCAAACTTCCATGTGGGTAATGGAGGTTAGGACTTCAACACATTTTGGAGGGTCACAATTCAATTCGTAATAGCTATGGAAGAGAAAACTGGATTTCTTTTAATTAAAATGATTTCCTGGAGAGAACTCTTTCACATTCACATGCATGCACAGTACCAATTTCTCCCAAAGATCTAAAAGTTGAGTGCTCCCTTTGCCAATCTTATTCCTATAAGGAGTATATATAACATTTAATAGATGAAAATTCACCAAGTTTCTTAAATGGTTCATGTTGGACCTAATTCGTCATCTGATACCAGCAGATGGTCATGAGTTGCACACATCTTTTGAGATTTTTTTCCAGAGACTCAGCCATTTCCTTAGGGAACAGCAAAGCCACACCAAACAGAAGTGGTAACTTGATCTCCCAAGCCTTCTGGGAATTTGGAGAAGCAGGCAGGGTATTTTATGTCTGCAGGATCCTAACAGACATCCTGATCTCCTCTGGTCCTTGGGGTTCTCAGACCTATATTTGGGGGGCTACAGCCACTGTGGGATCAGTTATCTACATTAATGTTTTAATGGTGAAATTACCACCCTTGAGGAATGAACAATAATGATGCCTTGAATTTACATAGCACCTTCACTCCTCCAAGTGAGTCAGTGGTTATTATTTTATTTAGTATTCCAGTAGATACCCACATTAGGAAACTGTTCCTCTTTTTCAAACAGAATTTTTGTAAACTACATCGGATTTCTCCAACATAACAATAATCGTGAGGGTGCCATAGGACCAAACAGTATTTTCTTTGGTTGTATACAGGGCCACATGAATGGGAATCAATTTGATAGCACCTAACAACAACAACCAAGTTAACACCTTTTAATAGCTGTATACTGAAGTCATGGCCCATTCTCCTCCCTCCTTTGTATGCTCATATCTATAAAACAACCTCAAACCCACTGGAAGATGGTGATAACAGAGTGCCATAAAGTATTCTAAACCTTCCCGAGAAAGTCTTTACGTTTACATTGTATGTTTTCTCATCAGTCTTTCCTCACATGTCTTTTTCTTACTTTTGTCTCTAGTTGCTGGTTTCAAGAAAAGAAAATCTAGGTCAAATATTAGCAACTTCTTTAGTAAAAAATAATGTTAAAAAGTTTCTATTGTGAGTTAGGTAAAGATTTACAAAGAAGATCATCAGTTTTGCATTCAGTGATTCATACACATTCTGTTGCATTTCAGTCATTGCAGTCCTCTCATGAAAAGCATCTTCCTCTCTATGTTCCCCGTCTATTCCTCCTTCTTTCCTGATCCTTCTGGCCTTTATCTTGAGGCAAATGCTGCTCCTTTGTTTCCAAATAGTTGATTGTTCTAAGGTATGCATATACCAATAGTGTTATTATTTCCCTCATAGACTTGTCTATTGTGTGGCTGAAAAATGGAGCCACAGAGGAGAGTTCAGTTCTTGACCCAAAAGAGTGGCCAAGGACCTTAGGCTTGTGGCTTCCACCAGTCTTGGTTCAACTGGCATGCTTGATCTCATTCATGATTTTGGAATTTTGAACTCTCAAGCCTGCACTGTCTCTTTAAGACAAAAACAATTCCAGCTGTCCTCAGCCTTCTTTCCTTTGCTTCTTTTCCTTCATCTATGGTTGAAGACATTAAAATCCTGCAGAATTTCCACGCAATCAAATAATACAGTTAATACGGATTCAGTTATTTCTCTCCTTTGTTGCCTATTTAGACACCTTCATCTGACAGATCTGGTAGTTGAAAATATAAAGGAGCTTCAAAACTTCATAGGAAAAAATATCGTTATTTTTCACTCCATTTTTTCACAAACATTCTGAAGCCCTCTTATATTTCCCTCTTATTACAACCAATCACACACATACTCACAAAAGTACATAAACATTCACACTTATGCACAAACTCTCTCCCACATGCTCATTTTCACACATGCACACACAGTCACACATGCACAAACACAAAAATTGACATCATTCTGTCTTTTGTGATGCACATCATTATATCTCAGAGGCCAGCTTCCACTTGGTCATGGTGTAGCCAATCTCTCATTATGCTGTGTCCTAGATTTCGCTTGTGTCTCAATTAAGAAAAGATGGGAGACAAAGCAGCATTTATTTTTAAATTAAAGAGCTTCCTGGTTTCCCTTACAAAATGCTTTGAGTGTGCTGTGCTGATCAAAGCCACTTTGAATGCTAGTGAATTCTCGCTCTTCAGCTCTGGCAGGAATGGGAAAGAACGTTGCCCATACAAAATGTTAACATTAGCGCATGGGGAAAATATGAGAAGCTGAAGTCCACATAGAAGAGGCTCAAAAGTTTTTCTGTCTTTATTACAGGAATCCTTGAATAACATGATTAAAAGCAGTTTCATGGTTCTAGTTCTTTGTACTGATTCTAATTTTTGTATTGCTCTATCTTATACATTTTTATTGTCCCTCCTTATCCTTACTCGTTTTTAATTCTTATTTTTTAATTAATTTACCCTTGGCTTATTATTCTCCAAAGCCTCTTTGGTTTCATTTTACATCTCCTCATTAAAAAAAATTTTAATTGTTATTGTGAATTGGATGAAGTTTGCATGACAGATCAGTTTTCCATTCAACAATTCATATACATTGTGTTTCATGTCATTGATTGCAATCCACACAAGTAACGTTACTTATCTTCCTTCTTTTGTTTGCTTTCAATCTTCCTCTCCTAATCTTTCTCAACTATGTCCTTGGATAAATGATGCCCTTTAGATCGCAAATAGTGATTATACTTAGAGTTGTGGATGTACCTGGTGTTTTTGTTTCCCTTGAAGAACAGTCTATAATTTGACTGAAAATTGATCCTTAGGATTGAGTTCATTTTCACCAGTCTCTATGTGACTAGTAAACCTGGTCTTTTAAAAAAGATTTTTGGTGTTGTTACATTTCCCCCCGCCCTCTATCAAAGGACTTGATATCTTTCAGACCAGCTGGTAATGATAGGTGTGTTTTCCTGCTGTAAGCATTGTGGACACTGAAGCTTATTTAGTCCATTAATCCATTGGACTAATTGTTTCCATGTGTATTCCATTTTCTTCATCTTCTTTCCACCACCCAGGGAGTTGCACCTTAGAGAGCCCATTGTTAGTCACCAAGGAAAGATGTAGAACATTGCCTTTGTAGACTATGTTATACCAATCATCCTTGTTGTCCACTGAGACTAGAGCTCTGACCCCCAGATCTCATGATCCATACCCTCAAGGTGTTTGGTTAATGTCTAATAAATTTTCATAATTTTGTCCCCTGTATGTTTCACCAAAATCATGGATATTTTTTGCAATAAAGGTAAATACACATGTACAAATATCCTGTATCAAATTTCTATATACTTGTGGTTATACTCCACTCTTCTTCCACACCCCTTCAGCCTATGTGTTTACCCAAGTATCCACTAGTTTACCACTGTTATTACAGAACTGTGCATAAAAAAGTATATCCATCTTGTAGTGGGGCTGGCCCTGTGGTCCTCTCTGTGTATTGGCTGCTCTGAGCAGGGATATTGTCCTCAAGGCTTGGTGGGACAGGATGTGCTCCACTCTCTCTTCCTCCCCCTTCATTTGCTCCCGTGTGCTCTGATCAGACATGTCCCTCTCCCTGAGCTGTAGCTTCAGTGCTGTCCTCTGAAGTAAATTCGTCTGGGGGGAGGGGCGGCTGTCCACATAGTTGAGATTGGGGCCGGCCCCTCATACCTCTCTACTGATTCCCTGCTTCATGCCTGTATGAGACACGACATCCCTCACTGACCCATAGTCCTACAGGGGAAAACATTGGAGATACAGTGTGGGAATTGCACCTGATCTGACCACACCACACCGAGGCAAAACACTAAGGGCATGCAACAGAGCAGCAAGGGGTGCAGAGCAAGGAATTCCCCAGAGAACACCAAAAATAGACTTTGGGGTCAGGACGTGGTGCCCCATCAGACTCGGCTGGAAAACACTCCAGAAGGTCAACAAACAGACCTTGAACTATTTACAGATTTTTCTTTTTTTGTCATTGGTTTGCTGTTGTTGTTGTTGTTTTGTTGCTCTGTTTTGCTGTCTTGTTTTTTGTATATATTATTATCTCTGCAGGTCTATCTAGATAAGATAGGCTGGATAAACAATCTGGAAGAAAAAACAGTGGGACCAACGGTTCCAGGTGGACATGGGAGAGGGGAAGGTGGGGAAAAGGAAGTGGTGTTAACAAACCTAGGGGCAAGGGAACAACAAGTGATCCAAAATCGGTGGTGAGGAGGGTGTAAGAGGCTTGGTAGGGAGTGATCAAGGGCAATGTAACAGAGAGGAATTATGGAAACCCAAATGAAAGCTGAGCATCGTAGTGAGACAGGAGGAAAGTAAAAGGAAATAGAGGAAAGAACTAGGAGGCAAAGGGCATTTATAGAGGTCTAAATACAGCCATGTACATATGTAAATATATTTATATATAACAATAGGGAAATAGATCTATGTACATATATTTATAGGTTTATTATTAAGGTAGCAGATGGACATTGGGCCTCCACTTAAGTACTCCCTCAATGCAAGAACACTCTGTTCTATTAAACTGGCATTCCATGATGCTCACCTTCCTGACACGATCGCTGAAGACAAAGCAGGTACATAAGCAAATGTGGTGAATAAAGCTAGTGGTGCCTGGCTATCAAAAGATAGAGCATCTGGGGTCTGAAAGACTTGAAGATAAACAAAAAGCCATCTAGCTGATCACGAAGTGTTGAAGGGATCAGGTATCAGGCACCAACAACAAAAAAATCATATCATTGTGAATAAGGGGGAGTACGGAGTGGGGACCCAAACCCCATCTGTAGGCAACTGGACATCCCCTTACAGAAGGGCTGTGGGGAGAAGACAAGCCAGTCAGCGTGCAGTG
>NW_022103916.1:9019123-9023906 GCF_000313985.2 Echinops telfairi | reverse complement strand
CACACCACTGGTCCTGTAGGGCTCATCCGCCCTGGATTCCCTGTATTTTCAGTCAGCATAATATCCTTAAGGCTTATCCATGTTATAAGATATTTTGAAGATTTATCATTACTCTTTAACATTGTGTAACTATCCATTGTGTGTAAGCACCATAATTTATCTATTTTCCTATTGATGAACATTTCAGTTTTTCCATATTTTTGCTATTGTGAATACTGCTGCAACGAACATGGATGTGCATGTATCTATTCATGTAGATGCTCTTATCTCTCTAGTTTATATAATCATAGAAGGGTCATATGGTATTTCTATTTTCAACTTATTAAGGAAGTCCGCAGTGGTTGTGACATTTTATAGTCCCATTAGCAGTGTATGAGGGTTCCATTCTTTCCACACCCTTGCCAGCATTTGTTGTTTGCTGCTTGTTTGTTTTTTAGCTTTGCTATTAATGCTGGGGTATGGTGATATTTTGTTCTTTTGATTTTTCTCTCTCTAATGACTGGTGATTGTGAGCCTTTCTACATATGTTTGTTGGCAGCCTAAATGTCTTTAATGACCTGTCTGCTCATGTCCTCTGTTCATTTTTTATTTGAGTTATTCCTCTTTTTGTTGTTGAGATATTTAGTTTTTCTATAAATTTTAGAGATTATTATTTTGTCTGACATGTTATGGCCAAACATTTTTGGGTTTTTTTCCCCAGTCTGCAGGTTCTCTTACTACTTTGGTGAAATATTTTGATGCACATAATTGTCTAAGTTTTAGGAGGTTCCACTAATGTATTTTGTCTTCTGTTGGTGTGTTTTTGGTTTTGTTTCATAGTGTGTTTATGCTAGGTATTAGGCATAAGCTTATCCCTATTTTTTCATTAGTGATCTTTATAGTTCTAGGTTTTACACTTAAGTTTTTGATTCATCTTGAGTTCATTTTTATATATAGTATGAAATATGGGGTCTATTTCATTTATCCAATATTTCCAGCACAATCTATTAAAGAGACTCTCTCCCATTTAATGTTTCATTCCTTTGCCAAAGATCAGTTGTACATAGTAGATGTATGTACATTGGGGTTCTTAATTCTACTCCATTGGTCAAAAGTCTGTCATTGTACCCATATCAAAGTGCTTTGACTACCATGGTTATGTATGTAGGATTTCAGACTGGGGATTGAGAGGTCTCCTACTTTGTTCGTCTTCCTTAGTAGTGTTTTGCTTATGTGGGCTCTGTTTCCTTTCATATAAAGTTAGTAATTAATTTTCCATATTTTAAGACTGATATTGGAATTTGGATCGGGATGGTGTTATATCTGTAGATTGCATTGGCTGTTATTGGCATTTTCTCAACAGTAAGTCTTCCTATTTTTTGTATTAGTGTTTTGTCATTTTCTTTGTATAGGTCTTTTGTTTCTCTGGTTAGATTTATTCCTAAGTATTTCATCTTTTTTTTTTTTTGTATTTCATCTTATTATTGGCGATTCTAAATTATATTGTTTTCTTTGTTTCCTTTTCAGAGTTCTCTTTATTAGTGTAAAGGAATTTGACTGATTTTTGCATATTGATTTGCTGAATCTTTCCATTAATTCCATTGATTTACTTGCTGAGACTGTGGGGTGGTCTATATTTAGGATCACATAACCCGGGAAAAAAAAAGAGTTTTACTTCTTTGCAAACCTGGATGTCTTTAATTTCCTTTTTTGCTTTATACCTCTGGTTAAAACATCCAGCACACTATTGAATAGGAGTGATGATAAAAGCTATCCTTGCTAGTTCACACGGGGAGCACTTTCAGTTCCTTTTGGTGAAACTAATTTTGGCTGTTGGTTTTGTATATAAAGCATGTTGAAGAATTTTCCTTATACAGTATTCCAATTTCTGGAGTGTTTTTATCAGGAATGGATGCTATATTTTTCCAAATTTGTTTTCTTCACTGACTGAGAGGATCATTGTGATTATTTTTCTTTGTTTTATGTGGTGGATTACATTGATTGCTTTTTCTACTGTTGAACCATTCCTGAATACCCAGTATGAATCTCATTTGGTCATGACACATTACTTTAAAAAATATATTGACTGGGATTTCACTGTGCATTTTAACATCGATGTTCTTGGAAGATATTGATCTATATATTTTTCTTTTGGTACTGTCTTTGCAGGGTTTTGGTATCAGAGTCATCCTGGTTTCACAAAATAAGTGTTGCTACACTCTGAAATAGCCTGAGGAGGTAGAAGGTGAGTGCTTCCAGAAACAGTGGTGTGTGGACCAGGTTCTTGAATCTTGAGGTTACACCTCCAGCCTCAGGTGAGTCAAGGATTGTGCTGGGAGTAGGTTGTTGTCAGTAGCCTCTGGTGGTGGGGGCTGACCACTTTTCTGGTCATCACACTTGTGGGAAACAAGGGGAGGGTCACATCTTTTTAATTGCCAAACACCAGTTTGGGCATTTGTACTATTTTGGGTGAGTAGAGCTGATTATCAGGTCATCGTTCCAATGGAACGCGATTTACAAAAGTTCAAAATGGCTGTGCTGTGTCAGGTCATCCGACAATTCAACTGCTCAGTCTGTCTCTCCTCACTTCACTTTTGTTCACCTTCTTCATTTGGAAGTTCAGTATTTAATCTACTTCTCTTGCCTTTTCAACTGATGCTCAGGATTTCAGGATTATCATACACACCTGTTTCATTTTATCTAGTGTGTCTTTGTTGTGGAGGATCAGGGTAGCATGCCTGCCTACTCTGTCATCTTACCAGAAACCTGAACCCCCTTTCTCTTTTAAATACAGTTTCTGCTTCTCTGCATCTTCTCTTGAAAAGAAAAATAGAGTTACTAGCCCATCTTTTTTTATTAATCAGTTTTTCATCTCTTATAAAACTGATTCAGGGAAAAAAATCAGAGAATCCAAATGTCTACCAACCAGTGAATGGAAAAACAAATTGTAAAATAATCTTCTGCTTTGTTTTGTCATTATTGAATTTTTTATTTTCTTATTTCTTGTTTTTATTTTGTATGATTTTCTGTATATGAAATTCAAGATACATAAATGTATAGACAGTAACTGGATTAATATTTACCTAGGGGGTTGGCAGGGAATGTGAGGAAAGGGAGCAGAACTAGAGAGCTAACAACAACGAGTAGGAAGAAGAAAATGTACTGAAATTGTGGTGACGATTTCACAACTCTTCTTAATGTGATTGAACTATTAAACTGTATGATATGTGAATTATATGCCAATAAAACTATTAAAAAGAATACCACTAGCAATTAAAATGAGTGCAATATGGACAAATATAATATCAGGATGTTTTTCAAAATGATCATGTTGAGCAAAAAGAGTGAGTACCAGTTGCCATTGAGTCAATTCTGATTCATAGTAATCCCATGTGTGTCAGAATAGAACTGTGCTACATAGATTTTCAATCACTGATTTTTCAGCTGGACCTTTCTTCCCAGGTGCCTCTGGGTTGACTTGAATCTTCAATCCTTTGGTTAGCAGCTAAGCCTGCTAGCCATTTGCACCATCCAAGAATACTTGGAGTGAAAAAAATTATACACTATTGTAACAGTTACATAATCTGGTGTCAATTTGAGGATTAAAAGTGTAGGGGTGGCACCTAGCCTGTCAATCAGTATATAGCCAATGAGGTCTCTGTGTGGGCATGACCTTCTCCTGAGGGTTCTAGAGAACTCCTGTATTCCTCCTTGGATACGGGAAACTGTCTCTCTCTGCTCATTCCTTGTGAGACATCCCTGTGGAGAAGACACATGGAAAGAGACTGATAGAACCAGTGAAGCCACTTGGTGACCCCTGCCAGTGCTAAGATGCTTACAGCACCACTGGATCCACAAGACTTTCCACCCACTGGCCTGTGATCTTCCTGTAGTTGGCATTGTTGCATGTGTTTCATGAGTCTGAAGAAGACTCTATCTATTGGTAGCAGACATATGGGCTAATATCAGACTTATGGCCTTGATCTGGAATGGGCTGGGATGTTTTCCTCAATATTTATCTGCTTTTGTATCAAAAGCTCTTTCTTATATCCATACGAGTGTCTATGAATTTGTTTCTCTAATCTACCCAGACTAACACATTCTATATAATCCATTTACATAAAGTGTGAGAATAGGCCAAGCAGACCTGTGGCAAATCAGAACAGTGGTTGTAAGGAGGATGTGGCATTAAATGCAAGTAGGTATGAGGAAACTTTTGGAGGTGATGGAGATATACTTTATCTTGATTAGGATGTGTTAGCATTTGTCAAAACTTATTGAACTGCATGTGTTACATCTGTGCATTTCAGATTCTCTAAATTACATCACTATTGTTAAAGAAATGTTTCTAAGAAAGATAAAAGATTAAATTAATTGTGGTACCTATATAGAATGGATTATGATATGATTATTAAATCCATTATGAAAATTTAATAAATTGTACATACAATGGAATGTTATTCAGCCATAAAAAGAATGAAGATATGATACATGCCACAACGTGAATGAACCGCAAAAACATACTGAGAAGAAGCCAGACTCAAAGGCCACATGTTGTATGATTCTATTTATATGACATATCCAGAATAATAGACCCATTAAAAAAAAAGAAGTATATCCATGGTTGCCAGGAGCTGGGGATAGAGAGGATTGCAGAGTTACTGCTTAATGGCTATGTAATTTTATTTTGAAGTGTTGACAATATTTTGGAATTAGATAGAGATGGCATTTACATGACATTTGTGAATGTACTAAGCTCTGTTGGATAGTTCAATTTAAAATAGCTAACTTTATGTTACATTAA
>NW_022103916.1:9012430-9017715 GCF_000313985.2 Echinops telfairi | reverse complement strand
AATCCATGCATCAATTGAATCAGGCATGTTTGTACATATGTTGCCCTCATTCTTTTCTAGACATTTACTTTCTATTGAGCCCTTGGTATCAGCTCTTTTCCCCTCCTCCCCACCCCTCACCCTCATAACCACCTGATAGATTGTACATTATTATTATTTTCATCTCTCACACCGACCATTGTCTCACTTCCCCCATGTTTTCTGTTTTCTTCCCCCTGTAGACGGGTGTATGGTTATGTGTCAATCATTGCGATTGGTTCCCCCTTTCACTTTCCCTCTCACCCACTTCCCCCTACTCTTCTGGTGCCACTATTCCCACTTCTGTTCTTGGATTCAGTATGTCGTGAGCTCCCATCCCTTTCTATACCTGTGTACATGTTCTGGTCTAGTCTGAATTGAGAAGCGGCACTGGGGTCATGGTAGTGGAGGGTGAGGAAGCCTCAAGGAACCAGAGGAATATAGTGTGTTTCATTGATGTTTTACTGCACCCTGGTACCTCATCCCTTCCCTGTGGCCCCCCTCTCTTATGCACATATGAGTGTCTATGAATTTGTTTCTCTGGTCTACCCAGACTAACACACCATTTTATTTTCAATGAACATTGATGAGGAAGGTGGAAATTTTTTAAAATTAAGATTGGTTGAAGAAGGTGCAAAATGTATAGGAAGTAGTGGGCTTATTTGGGTGAGTGCTAGGTTTTTATCTTTCAGAAGTTATTCAAAGAAGATGGAAAGCATAGTTGAAGAAAGTCAGATAAAGGAAGCAAGTAAAAACTAATGCAGGTAGATATCAATCAAGGAAAAAATAAACCAAATAAAAACAAAGCATAAGAATAAAAACCCAAGAAAGACAGGTTATTTATTTGCTCCCATTCTATCCTGATTTTCTTATTAACTGACAAATGTCTCTTTTAGAGAAAAGCAATCCTCTGTTTGGTGGAGATATAATAATACTGTTTCTTGTTTGACTGTTTAATTTCTCTTGAAGAAGAGTGGTATTACAGTGGAGACACCATTAGATACCAACAATGTATCCAGTTCACCCTTCCTCTATCCTAACAAAATCCAATTTTGTTCAAGAATTCTCCTCATTTCCACGAAGCCTAAGGAAATCTGTCTCAGGGGAAGTTAACCCCTTCTTCAAATCCATCCTTTTATTGGTCTCAGCTAATCAAGTTAATGCTATCATTTTTATTAATCATTGTTTCAGTTATTTAAGCTTAAAGCAATCAATTTATGGCATTCACCAAGCTACTGTGGTCAAGTAACCTTAGCTGACCTATCAGATTGCAGAAATCCACCCTTACCCTCACCCCTCCCCATCCCTACTCCCATTGAATGGGGAATGTATTTTCTTGCTCTTTCCCCCTGAACAGCAGCAAGGAAGCACTTTGTGTCTCCTGTTGCTGGCACTGGCAATCACTCTGCACCCCTGAAGGAAGTCAGATTGAGGGCAATAGAAGCATGAAAGGAAACAGAGCCAAAACACTTGAGAGAAAGACAACTCAAAGAGTGCCTGGAGCTTGCATTAACCTTTGGGCAAGGGGAATAAATTTAATCCCTTTTAAACCAGTCTAAGCGTATTTCTGTTAACTTACACTGAAACGATTCTGGCTGATATAGACTCTCCTTACATATAAATTGACATTTATCTTGCCTTTTGTGCTTATATGTTCATGAATTGTTTTAGCATTCTGTGGCAGACAGGTATTTTCAGAACATATCACAGACAGTTAACTGTGTTAGTAATATAATAAAATGACTCTAATAAGACTTACACAAAGTCTAAATTCATGAAGAAATGTGCTTTGATAAAATCTGCCAAACCAGCCAGTTATTTATTTATTCAGGCAGTAAGTTGTTATTGAAAATCTACTATGCATTCGGGCATTAAATATTCCTATGACTGCTGCACCCTGATTCTGTCCCTTTAAATTACATTTGAGCACAAAAAATAGGGCAATCTGTGATTATGCATATATTCATTACAAACTACTGCACAAATATTTGGCTCATAACTATGAGTTAAATGGTATGGCATTTCCATGAGAAAATTAATTACTTGAACATGTGTTGCATAAAATATGTCAAATCATTTATTTGGATGTTGTATATTGCATATTAGTTTTTAACCAAAAGAAATACAGGAGAAATAAACATGAAATGAACACTCTACACATTGTAAATGTCATGTTATGTCCAAAGGCCTGTGTAAAATGAACTTTATTTTCTGAAAAAGGAGTATGACATAGGAAAGATTACAGATCCAAAGAAGGGAATCATGTTTCAATGAATTTTCATGTTGAAACTATTGATAACCCATCTACTTAAAGATGATTTTTGATACAAATAGCTACGTGTAAAGAATGGGTAAATAAATCGTTTCAGATAACTGCCATCTAAAATAGTCCAGAGTTCTATTGGTCTAGGAATTAAAACAAAAAGGTGACTTCTGGTGTGACGTGGGTACTATGATTCTGGCTTTTAAAAGTGATTTTAAGAGTTCTGAAGGAGAAGGGTCTACATAAATATGCATAAGTTAGAGATTATAATAAATGCCAGTTAAAATAGTACTACACAATACTACAGTAAATGACAGTATAAGATAACTAAATGAGAAAAAAATAAACAAGATCAGATACATACACAAACAAAATGAAGCCTGTAGATGAACACTGGAGCACAGATGTCTGGCCGTGGTTTGTTTCTTGCCTCTTCTGGGTATATGCTCAGTAGGGGGATTGCTGGCTCATATGGTAGCTCAATCTCCATCTGTTTTAGATATCACCAAAGCGATTTCCATAGTGGTTGTATATACCTACAGGTCCACCAGCAGTGGATGAGTGTTCCTATCTCACCACAGCCCCTCCAACACTTATTGCTTCTGATTTTTTTAATTGGGCTATCTTTGATCTACATATAACCTCCTCCCTGGGGGACGGACGCAGAAAAATGGGTGAAGGATGACGTCAGACAGTGTAAGATATGACAACATAATAATAATTTATAAATTATCCAGGGTTCATGAGGGGAGGGGGAGCAGGGAGTGAGGGGGGAAATGAGGAGCTGATACCACGGGCTTAAGTAGAAAGCAAATGTTTTGAGAATGATGATGGCAACAAATGTACAAATGTGCTTGACACACCATGGATGGATGTATGGATTATGATGAGTTGTACGAGCCCCCAATAAAATGATTTTTTAAAAATGAAGCCTGTAGTGTTTTTTGAAAGCCAAGAAACAGTTCAGAAATGGAAAGAAACATCTGTAGAGAAGCAGCTCAGCTTCACTTGGTATGCTCCCGAGAAAATATTCTTATTTAGTTAAGAATACAGCAGAATCTCTTCCAAACTCATATAGGTGAAAGATAAGAGTGGTATCCATTGCACAAATGAACAATACCCAGCAGGCTTTCATTTTACAAGTCTGAGTATACTCTTTTGTTTAAAGCCAGAATATTTGTCCTACAAAATAAGCAAGTTTACTTCATTAGAAGGCTAATGACAAACTTCCGAATCCCAAATTGGAATCGATCCTTCAAGTCACAGAATTTAGAAATGACCTAATTTATTCATAATGTTCTTAGTTTCAAAACAATCATTCTCTAGGCCAGAATTACTTATTCGAATACATTTGCATTGAGACTACTTTTTCTGTTGGGCACTGAGGTTTATTCCGCTGTTCAGATTAAGTCTTCACTTTAAGCATGAATGAGTTTTGTCGAAATTACAGTGGACAGGGTGATTTCACCAAGGGTAATGTTCTCACAGTATGTAGACATTTTGCTTTAGGGGGAATTAATGAGAATTTTTCTATGCAGACTTGTGACGCGGCCCATGATTGGAACTGCTTTAAAGTATGTGGGTGGAGACAAAATTGTTTATAATTTTAAAAGAATATATGTGGGGTGGAAAGGATCAATGTGTAAAGAAATGTTCTCTAATCATACTAGCAACACATCTACTGGATATGATATCCAGAGTGGATAATCTTTTAACTGTGAAAAAATTGTGATCATTAGTATTGGCTTGATTCTTTAGTTCAAAAAAAATACATTGCAACTTTGACAATATTATTAAAATATACTAAAATATTTCATGTTAGAATTAGTATTTTCACTTACCAGCCTACATACTATGTATCATAGTATGTATTTTACTTCATTGCTTTAAACTTTAAAATAAATATGAAATCCAAGTGGTAATACAGACTGACAGAATTGAACTGACTCGCTCGCTGTTTCTTTGGTTTACAATCTCTTATGTGCTGAATTCTGTCCCTTGGATGATGTCTTGAAACCCTATCCCTCTGGACTTGTGAATGTGAACTGGTTTGGAAATAGTGTCTGAAGAAGTTATCAGTTATGTTAACACGAGGTCATACTGGAGTAGGATGGGTCCTAATCTCATGTGAGTGACGTTCTCATAAAAGAGAAGAGACACAGAGGGAGGCAACCATTTGACGACAGAGACAGAAAATAAAGTTATGCATCTACAACCCAAGGAATGCCACGGATTGCCAGGAACCAAGGGAAGATAGGACAGAGGGGCATGAAGGATCTACCTAGAGTCTTCAGATAAAGCATGACCTTGTTGACATCTTGGTTTAGAACTTCAAGTCTCAGTAACTATGAGACAATAAATGTTGATGGTTTTAAATCACCCAGTTTGTGGTACTTTGTTATGGCTTTGTTTAAGTAACAAAAAACATATTCACTGTGTGTCTCAGTGCTGCTAAAACTGAAATATAACAGGTAGGTGGCTATAACAAACACAAAGTTATCTTCTCATAGTTGTTGTTAGATGCCAACCTATAGCTTAACCTTATGCATA
Organism: Echinops telfairi; assembly: GCF_000313985.2. Lineage (NCBI taxonomy): Eukaryota > Metazoa > Chordata > Mammalia > Afrosoricida > Tenrecidae > Echinops > Echinops telfairi. Next base: position 9,012,884 of record NW_022103916.1, on the reverse strand, counting down.
ACAGAAACACTGCCCAGTCCTGAGCCATCCTTACAGCTATTGCCATGCCTGAAACAATTATTCCAACCATTGTGTCAATATCTATCCCATTGAGGGCCTTCCTCTTTTTCGCGGATCCTCCACTTTACCAGGCATGATGTCCTTCTTCAGGGACTGGTCTCTCCTGACAACATGTCCACAGTATGTAAGTTGACACCTTGCCATCATTCTCCCTAAGGAGTGCTCTAGGTGTACGTCTTCCAAGACAGACTTGTTTGTCTTTTTGACAGTAAGTGGTACCTTTAATATCCTTTGGTCTTCCTTATTCAATGTCCAGCATTCACATGCATATGAGGCAATTGAAAATACCATACCTGGGGTCAGGCCTACACCTTAGATCTCAAACTAACATCTTTGCTTCTCATCCTTGTATCATTTGATTTCTTGACTGCTGCTTCCGAGAGCATTGATTGTG
>NW_022103916.1:9002904-9010063 GCF_000313985.2 Echinops telfairi | reverse complement strand
TCTTTCTGTTCACGCAATTGTCACTTGACACATATACAAGTTATACATGAGCACAATGAAGTGTTCTGGTTAATTACCCTTCTTGTCAAGATTATACATAGTTTGTTATGATCCACACAGCCAAATGCCTTGACATAGTAAAACATAAGGAAGCACCTTCCTGGTCTTCTCTGTTTTCAACCAAGATCCATCTGACATCAGCAATAATATCGTTCATTCCATGCCCTCTTCTGAATCTGGCCTGAACTTTTGACAGTTCCCTGTCAATGTACTGCTGCAACAGTTGTTAGATGACCTTCAGCATAATTTGCATTCATGTAATATCTATAATATTGTTCTCTAATTTAAGCAATCACTTGGGTCATCTCTCTCTGGAATGGGTACAAATACGCATCTCTTCCAGTCAGTTGCCCAAGTAGATGTCTCCCAAATTTCCTGGCATAGATCTGTACATGTTTCATCAGCGTGTTGAAACATTTCAATTGATATTCCATCAATACCTGGAGCCTTGTTTTTTGTTAATGCTTTCAGGGCAGCTTGGACTCTTCCTCCGTACTTTTGGTTCTTCTTCACATGCTACTTCCTGAAATGGTGCAATGCTGACCAGCTATTTTTGGCACAGTGACTGTGTGTACTCTTTCCATCTTTTCTTGATGCTTCCTACATTGAGGTAGTTAGTTTATTGTGCCAACCTGGTCGATAAACACATGTGGGGTTAATTGAAGGGCGGAGGGATAAATGGCTCGGTGATCCTCGCCTTTTTAGTTCTCCGGTCTCTTGCTTTGTGATGGTTGGACCAGGGTGCAGCCAGTTCCCTGCTTCAGCTGGCAAGGCACATTTCCTGCGAGACATCCCCAAGGAGAAGTTGCATGGACCTACCCTGATGCAGCCCTGGTGCTGGAGCAGCCATGTGGAGACCTCTGCCAGTGCTGAGATGCTTACACATTCACTGATTTGGCTTTCCTCCTGCAGTTGGTATCATAGTGTGTGTTTTGTGAGATGGAGGAGGACTTTGAGAATTGGTGTCGGGCATATGGGTTAATATTGGACTTGTCGGCTTGGGTAGCACTGGGTTGGGATGTTTTCTTGATGTGCACTTAACCTTTATATAAACTCTCTCTTATGCATGAATTTCTGTGAATTTGTCTCTCTAAAGTACCTAGATTAGCACATGCATCATTCAACATTTCTTCATAGAATCTTTTAATATTGTAAGTTGAGGCTTGATTTTTTTTTCTTGAGTTCTTTTACTTTAAGATACTTTCCATTTTGGTTTGCTGACTTTTTACATTTCATTGTAATATTTTACTATGTCTTCTCAAATGGTGCTTTAAATTTTCAGTTTATATATTTGACATCATCATTTCTTCCATTTGCTTTAGCTAAGAGAAAGTTTTGAAATCTCTTTTCATAACCAGTTTGAGTTTTTTTTCCTTTTCTAACTTTTCAATGACCTCTTGTTTTCTTCATGTATGATGGTCTTCTTGTATTATTGATAAATGTGTCAAATGTATTCTTGAGATGTTCTCAAAATTTAGGTGTGATATATGCAAGATCATATTTTGGCTCTTGTGGACTTGTTTTCCTTTTTTGCAGCTTGAACCTGAACTTACATATGAGCAATTCATGGTTTGTTCCACAGTCAGCCCTTGGTCTGATTTTAGCTGTTAATATTGAGCTTCTCCACCGTCTCTTCCCACAGATGTAGTCAATTTGATTACTCTGGATTCCATATGGAAAAGTCCCTGTGTATAATTGCTTTTTGTGTTGTTGAAGAATGGTATTTTCTATGAACAAGTTGTTGGTCTTGCAAAATTGCATTGTGTAATCTCATCATTTCTCTCGCTGAGATCATGTATTCCAAATAGTTACTTCCTCTTTGTTCCCAACTTTTTCATTCCAATCACCAGTAAGTATCAATGCATTTTGCTTGCTTATGTGATCAATTTCAGACTGAAGATGTTGATATATTCTTCAATTTCTTTCCCACTAGCTATTGTCGTAGGCAGATAAATTTGAACAATAATTGTACTGACTGGATTTCCTTGAGGGTGCATAGCTATAATCCTATCACACATGGCCTTGTACTTCAAAATAGATATTGAAATATATTTTTGAGTATAGATGTAATGTCATTCTTCTTGATTGTCATATCCTTGATTCCTAACATAGTAAACCATATGATTTTCTGATGAAAAATGTGTAGTACAAGTTCACTTCAGCTTACTAATGCTTAGGGTATTTGTCTTTATGTGTTCCATTTCATTTTTGACAGCTTCAAATTTTCCTAGATTCATACATTCTAAGCTCCAATTACTAGATTTTTGCAGCTTTTCTTCTCATGTTGAGTTTTGCCCCATCAGCAAATGAAGAACCCAAAGCTCTTTATGCCATTCATGTCACCATGGTACACTTTACTTTGAGCACGCCGCTCCTCCTCAGTCATATTTCAAGTGCCTTCTGAACGAGGGGCTCATCCTCTGGCACTATCTCCAACAATGTTATGCTTCCATTCATCAGTCCTTCTGTGTCTAAAAATGTTTCTGAGCTATGCAAAAGGTTTTCAGCAGCTAGTTTTCCTGACATGGAGAGTGGGATCCTTCCTGATAGTCCGTTGCTTAGTTTGTAAGCTCCACTGGAACTTGATCACTTTAGGTGGCATTGCTGGCATTTAAAATACCAGTGGCATAACTTCCAGCATCACAGAAACACAAGCTACCACAGTATAACAAACTGATAGATAAGAGGTCTGTGTTCATGGATAGGAAGACTTAAAAATGTGAAAATGTCAATACTACCTAAAGAAATCTATAAATACAATGCAATATCTATCCAAATCCCAACTTCTAAAGAAATGGAAAAACTAACTACCAACTTCATATGGAGGGCAAAGAGGACTAGCATAACCAAATAATTCCTCAAAAAGAAGAACAATGTAGGAAGACTTGGACTACCTGGCCTCAAAACCCATTACAGAACCACAGTCAGCAAAATAACCTGACACTGGTACAATGATAGATACACAGACCAATGGAACAGAATAGAAAATGCCAAAATAATAGCATACACCAGCAGGCAACTGATTTTCCATAAAAGCCAAAACAATCTTAAATGAGAAAAGTACACCCTCTTTAACAAAAAGTGTTGGAAAAATTGAATCTCCACCTGCACAAAAACAAATTCAAGATGTTTAAAGATGTCGAATAAACCCTAGAGCTATGAGAATAAAACAAGAGAAATTTGGAACAAACTTAAGGACTCTGTTGCCCTGGATACACAGACTACCAACTATAATAAAGGAAGCACACACATGGAAACCAAAATAGGAGACTGATACATATTTAAAATAAGACAATTAAGCATATCAGCATACATCATCAGAAAAGTGAAAAGATGCAGGCATCAGATTAACTACATTTGTGAGCAGAGACGATGGAGAAGCTCAGTATCAGCAGTTACAATGAGGCAAGGGGCTGAGTGTGGAACACACAATGAATTGCTTATATGTAAGTTCAGATTGAAGCTGAAGAAAATGAAAATGAGGCTATGAGAGTCAAAATATGACCTTGAGTCTATCACACCTGAATTTCTAGAAAGTCTCGAGAACAGATTGAATGTATTGAACACCAATGAGAGAAGACCTACTAATCTGTGTGAGATGACATCAGAACATCATACACGAAGAAAGCAAAAGGTCATTAAAAAGTCAAGAAAGAAAAACATCAAAGTGAATGGGAAAAGAGACTCTGGAATTTGCTCTTTAGTGCTCACAAATGTAGTTAATTTGATGCCTGCATTTCCATCTGGAGAGTCCATATCTATAGTCACCATTAGAATTGTTGAAAAAAGGTATTTGTGATGAAGTCATTTTTCTTCCAAAATTCTATCATGTGATCTTTAGTTTTCTTTCCATCACCACTTTAGTAGAGTAGCTAAAGCAAATGGGGGGGAAATGATGAAGTCAAACATATAAACAAATTTAAAAGGCAGTTTGAGAAGACAAAGTCAAATATTATAATGAAATGCGAAAAGAACAGAGTTAGAAAACAAAAAGGAAGAATATGCTAAGCATATCTTAAACTGAAAGAATTTCTTTAAAATTTCTTTAAATATTGCCTCGAGTTGCAATATTGAAAGATTCCATGGGAAAAATATTGAATGATGCAGGAAGCAAAGAAAGAATATGGAAATAAAACATGGAATCACAGTACCACCAAAAAGACCTGGTAGATATTTCATCATTTCAGGAAGTAGCATATGAGCAAGAATCAAAGGTATGAAGAAAGAAGTTCAAGCTGCACTGAAAAGATTAACCAAAAACAAGGCTCCAGGAATTGATGGGATACCAATTGAAAGGTTTCAACAAGCTGATGAAGCACTGGAAGCACTTATTCATCACAGACCAATGGAACAGAATAGAAAATTCCAAAATATGCCAGGAAATTTGGAAGACAACTCTTGGTAAACTGACTGGAAGAGATCCATATTTTTATCCATTCCAAAGAAAAGTGACCCAACAGAATGCTCATAGTATATAACAATATCACTGATATCAAATGTAAATAAATTTTTTCCTGAAAATCTTTCCATCATAACAGTTGAATTGACAGGGTAAAAACAGAAATTCAGGCCAGATTCAGAAGAGGATATTGAACAAGGGATATATTGCTGATGTCAGATGGAACATGTCTGGGAGCAGAGAATATCAGAAAGATGTTCACTTGTGGTTTTATTGGCTATGCTATAATATTCAACTGTGTGAACTCTACAAAACTATGGATAGTCTTGAGAAGAATGGGAAATGGAGAACACTTAATTGTACACATGTGTAACCTCTACATGATTCAAGAGCCAGTTGTGTGAACAGAACAAGGGAATACTATATAGTTTAAAATCAAGAAAGGTGTAGTAAACCTAAATAGACAACAACTGGTCAATAGATTCCAAGGGACATGACAGGAGAAGCTGGCAGGAAATGAGGAGCTAACAACAACGAGGACAAAGAAGAAAAAATTTCCTATAACTGATTATAGTGATGGTTGTACAACTCTTATGAATGCAACTGAACTATCGAAGTGTATGATATATGAATTGTATATGGGTGAAGTTGCTAAAAATAAACATTTTTTTTTAAAAATAAGAAAGGTGTGTATCAGGGTTGTATCCTTTCACCAAAGTTATTTAATATGCATACTGAGAAAATAACCAGAGAAGGTAGATTATATGAAAAAAATGTAGTATCAGGATTGGAAGAAGATGTATTAATAACTGATATACAGATGACACAAACTTGCTTGCTGGAAATGAGGAAAACTTGAAGCACTTGATGAAATCAAGGATTGCAGCCTTCAATATGGATTGTAGATTAATATAAAGAAAACAAAAATCCTTTCAACTGGACCAACATCATGACAAATGGTCAAAAGTTTGAAGTTGTTAAGGTTTTCATCTTGCTTGGATCCACAATCAATGCTTATGGAAGCAGCAGTCATGAGATCAAATGATGCACTGAGTTGAGCAAATCTGCTGCACAAGATTCCTTTAAAGTATTGAAAAGCAAAGATGCTACGCTGAGGACTAAGGTCCACTTGATCCAAGTCATGGTATTTTAATTGCCTCATATACATGTTAGAGTTGGACACATAATAAGGAAGACCAAAGAAGAATTGATGCATTTAAACTATGGTATTAATGAAGAATATTAAAAGTACCAAGGACTACCAAAAGAATAAACAAATCTATCAGGAAATATGTACAGCCAGAATGCTCCTTAGAGACAAGGATGGTGAGACTTCATCTCATACTTTGGACAGGTTACAGGGAAAACCAGTCCTTGAAAAAGGACATCATGCGAAATGAAGTGGAAGACCCTCACCAAGGTGGATTGGCACAGTGGCTGCAACAGTGGGCTCAAACATAATATCAATTGTGAAGAGGGCCCAGGGCCAGGCAGTGTTTTCTTGTTTCATACATAGGATTGCTATAAGTTGGAACGGATTCAGCAACAGCTAACAAATACACACAATCATTTGGTGGGAGTTACAGAGACACTGGTAAATTTCACACCTTAGAATCTACTTAACTAAGAGTAAGTCATACCCCTATGAAATTTTCTTCCAATTGTATCAGGGCTATGACTTAAGAGGGTAGCATTCCACCTTAATTTTCCCAAAACTACTTGGATGCTCACACTGACCATAATGCTTAAATGCATTTAAGACCCGCCCACTTCTCAAATCCACCCCTACCCCCCCAATTTTGCTTCCCAAACTGTGCCAACCAGATCTTTGCCTGCTTGCAGAAAATGAAGTAATCCTCTTCTAGGAAATTTTACCAATCCATAGAAAAAGTCTTAAAGATCCTGGTATTAGGAATTCCTCCCCCAAAATGGCTCACTCAGATCACTAACAGTAAAGTTCAAAGTTAAAAATAATTCTATTCGTGTAGCCAGAGCTTTTAATCAAATTTAATCCTGGACTTTTAATCATGAATAGTCAGCCAAGAATTAACTAACATCATAGGAAAATCCCTTATAAGGAACATAGAGTCCTAAACAAATAAGTAACCTAATAAATAGATAAAAGTAAGCTGAAGGAAACCGAAATGATGCAAGAAAAAGAAAAAAATTAAAAATAATAAAAGCAAAAATGCATAAACAAGCAAACTAAGAAAACTTTTATTAAGATATTAAAAGAGATCAGAATGAATACTATATCATGAAACAAAAGCAAGATTCTGTTATTACAATAGAGGACAAAAAAGAGCCCTTGAAGAATAAAACCTTAAAATGACAACAGAAAAGGATACTCAACTGTGAATTTGAAAGACAAATAGAAGAACGAAGAGGAAAGAAATGTAAGAAAATTAAGGACTAAACCAAAGTTGCAGCCCCTAAAACTGTGAGTTGAAGAAATAAAAAATATTAAAAGCACAAAGAGCATTAGCACTCGGAGAATTTGAAAAAATGTCTCCAATCTGAAGGACATGGGCTGTCAAATAAACACACACAAAAATAAATAAATAAATAAATAAATAAGCACCTACTTAGAAGAGAGCACAATGGAAGAGGCCTACATCAAAGTTACTTTTGAACAATGGTAACAAACAATAGCTTCTAGAAAAGATTTTTTTAATCGTTTTATTAGGGGCTCATACAACT
>NW_022103916.1:8999173-9001751 GCF_000313985.2 Echinops telfairi | reverse complement strand
GGCCCAATGTCCTTCTGCTACCTTAATACTAAACCTATAAATATATGCACATAGATCTATTTCCCCATCCTTATATATAAATGTAAAGAGCTTATATAAAGGATCAGGTAACAGCATGACTTTATTTTTCTTAACAGAATCAAGAAAACAATTAAGCCAATGCCTTAAAAACTCTGAAGGAAAGTTACTTCCAACTAAAAATTCTATGCTTGATCAAACTACCATTCTAGAATGAACAGTTAAAAAATACATTTGTAGATATGTCCCTCTCAAAGTACTTATTGTTCAAGCACAGTATTCCAAGAAGTTATTAGAGGAGGTGTTCACTAAAACAAGCAGAGTAAGTTGAAAGAAAGGAAGATATGACAAACAGGAAACAGAATAAAGTAGTAGAGACAAAAAAAGAGGAAGCCCTGGGTAGATTGGGAAAGGGTATCACTGAATTACTTCTGTGTACCAGCCCTGTGCAGCTAGTCCAGATTGAAATAGATGATGAGTCTGTTGAGGGATGCCTTTTCCCATATATTCACTCCCATTACACCAGTTTTTTAACCTGAGAACAGAATACCCGAGTGTAAACCTGGAAGATAATTTTCTATATATTTGAATTGACATGGCCAGAACTTGTGACTCTCTGATTCTTCCTTTGTGCCTTGCTGCCTGGATTAGTAGAAGACATTACTTTCATCCCTACAAGTGATCTGCTTTGTCCTTCTCCTGAAAACTATAGCTCAGAGAATACTGAATTTTTTTCATGTGGCCATTTCTCATACTCTTCAAAGTTTAAAGACACAATATCTGGCCCAGTTCTATGAAGCTATTTATATTTATTCACATTTACATCGGTAGTTATATACCTTCAGCATGTTGCTTCTAAAGATAACACAGGAGAAGAGCTTGGAGAAATTTGACAAAGTGATTTAAAATTTATACAGTAGAGCAGAGTCGGGAATAGCCCAGAACACCCTGGAGGAGAATGACAAGATACAAAGAAACCTGCTTCAAGTTCTATAAATTTATGGTACTTAAGGCACCATGACATTGGCTCAGAGCTAGATAAATGAACCAACAGAAGACAGGTGACAGCCTCTCACACCCCAAAACACAGAGACATAATACAAGCAATGATACAGGTGTCACTGCAAATTATTAACAGCTATTTGGATTAAAATAATTGAATCTTTACTAATACCATGAAAAAAGGATGTAAATATGATGTGATAATTAGGTCTTATATCAATCTGGCTGGGCCAGGATCCTCAGTAGGGTGACAGTAAGGTCTCTCATAAGGTACATGATGACATTTCCTTGGAGGTATGGCCTATTTTATTTCTAAAAATGGACTGTGGATAGCTGGCTCTCTCTCTAAGTTCTCCTGCCAGCGTAGACCACGTGTCTGGTTCCTTGGGATTTGGTTCAGTGGCCCATCATGTGGCCTGCCAGCCCTGGGAACTATCAACAGGCTACCACGTTGCCTGCCTTGGACTTACTCAACCCTTCCATTGGCCTGTGGTCTTCACACCTTCTGCTTAGTCAGCCAGGAGCTGTGTGCATTGAGGAGGGTTTCCAGCATAGCATATGACTCATAGACTGGGGCTTCCCTGCACAGTTTTGTGGGCTGCTCTCTTTATATAAATTTCTTTTCTGATATAAATTTCTTTCTTATACATATGAAAGTCACTGCTTTTGCTTCTCTAGTAAACTCAGTCTAATACATATGAGTAGTGAATCTTAGAAAATACAAGAGAGTGTATATGATTATGACTCAGAAACTCAAATCCACAGAAAAAAGTGGGTAAATGAAGTCATAGATTCATGCAATAAAATGCTTGGAGACACTAACGCATTACCCAGATTCCCCTTCAAAGTAGAATTGGTGGCCCCAACTATTGGAAGTGCTGTTGCAAAACTGCCTGCAGCAATCCTATCCTTCAGAAATGGACACGGCTGCAAAGAGCTACTTTGTCCAAGGCCACTTCCTGTCTTAATTAGCTAGTGCTACTGTAGCAGAATACCACCAGTAAGTAATTTTATAGATTATGTTCTCACAGTTGAGGAGTCTAGAAGGAAAAATTCAGGGCATGGTTCTATATAAAGTTTCTTTTTGCTTATTTCAGTTTCAAATCAATCGGTATAGAGAAGATTTTGAGTCACGGCAACTCCATGTGTGTCAGAATAGAACTGTACTCCACAGGGTCTTCAATGGCTGATTTTTCAAAAGTAGATCACCAGGCTTTTCTTCTGAGGCACCTCTGAGTGGACTCAAACATCCAACTATCAGTTTAATGCTAAGAAATAACCACTTGCACCACCTAGGATCTCCATTTTAGCTTCTAGTAGCAGACGTCCTTGGACTTCCTAAAGTTATAGATTCATTTGTGTAGGCTAGGGATAATTGGGTTGCTTACACGATAGTTGATTTCCAAAGGGAGTATTTGCAGAAGGTGAAGATAAAAGCTATATATTTCATACATCCTAGCCTTGGAAGTTACTTAGTGTCACTTCTGGTTTGGGGTTGTTGTTTTCTAAATCATTTTGTTGGGGCTAGTACAACTCTTGTCACAATCCATCCAACATG
>NW_022103916.1:8995324-8996713 GCF_000313985.2 Echinops telfairi | reverse complement strand
AAAAAAAAATATGGCAAGGCATTAAAGACAAGCATGAAAATGATCAAGAAAACTTCAGTGGTGTTAACAATGATCTATTGTTTTAGCCAGGTGATAGATACGTTGCCTTTGTTTGTACATACAAAATAATCCACACTCAATTAAGAAAGAACACAAATAATTTTTAAATGAAAAGAAATTCAGAATTATAGTTCCTTCTGGAACAGTGGAAAGGGATCTGATCAGGTGACTTACAGTATTAAATATGTAAGTATTAAATTCTGGTATTAAATACTACAGGTGACCCAGTAGTAATAAACTCTGTTTATTAAGTTAGCTTGATGAATGTTTTTTACAATTTTATTTATATCTCATAAATTAGTTCTATATTTTCTTTTGTTGCTGGCAATATCTGAAGATAAATTTATTTGCTTAACAAATATTTATTTATTGAGCACTTATAATATGCTAATTACTCTTTTAAGTGCTTGAGATACACTTATGAATGAAACAAGCAAAACTCACTGTTCTTATGTAGCATATATTCATTTATTTCTTTTTTCCCAATGAATACCAGATAATGGAGTGTTGTCATTGTTGTTGCTGTGAGCCTTTGAATCAAGATTGACTCACACTAACCCTATATAACAGAGTAGACTTACCCATAGGTTTTCCTTGGCTGTAATCTTTACAGGAGCAGGTCACTAGTTCTGTCTCCTTCAGAAATGCTGGTGGTTTTAAACCACCAGCAGGACCTTTCAGTTAGTAGCTGAATGCTTAACCAATGGATACCAGAGCTCTTTGAGAGTAGCATAGATAAGAGTTAAAGGAGGAGGTAGTAAGAGTAATTCAAGCTGGGTACAAGCAATGAAGGGATGGATTTTTTCTGTAGAAAAATTGCAAGCAATAATAAAACAACTGAAACTTGGTCTTTTTATTATCAAAACAGGCCATAAATTTTAAACAATAGCAGTGATAAAGTACCTGTCCACACACAATTCTCCCAAGACGTTTTCCATGGTAGCAGAAACACTTAATGCATACATATGATTCTTTGCCTATATAAATCTATTGACATTAACTATGTAACAAATTACAGAAAGTTTCAAAAATGTGATGTGAACTTAATCTATGAAAATAATTATTTTTGTCATTAAAATTTTTATGTTAAACCCATGATGAGGGAAAGGAGAAGAGTGTGAGGGAGGGAAGGAGGGAAGAAGGGGGTGGGGGATTAGAGAAACAGAAGCATCAGGTGCACCCCACCTGATCATGGGAGAGCCTGGTCATCAGACGGTGAGGTAGTCAGCTTACTGTGCCAACCTGGCCGATAAACACATGTGGGGTTAATTGAAAGGCAGAGGGATAAATGGCTCAGTGAGCCTCGCCTTTCTAGTTCTCGGGTCTCTT
>NW_022103916.1:8992899-8994905 GCF_000313985.2 Echinops telfairi | reverse complement strand
AACAGAATGATACCTTAACAAGAATCATTTTCATCTGTATGCAGCACATTGTACTCAGAAATACAATAGAGGCAGAATCTAAACATTTTATTCTAGAAAGGTCACACACCAAACCAAAAGCAAAACTCACAGCCATGTAGTCAATTCTGACTTATAGCAACCCTATAGGACAGAGTATAATTGCCTCTTTGGGTTTCCAGAACTTTCCATCTTCACAGGGATAAGCAGCCTCATCTTTCTATCATGCAGTGGCTGGTGAGTTTGAACTACTGACCTTGTGGTTAGCAGAGGTCCTAGAAAAGTCACAAATAAGCATGAAAACATGAAAAATTCAGTTTCTCCTTCCAGGATTCAAGACAATAAGAGTAAACTCCATTTAAGCCAAGATCTCAAAACATAGGAGTTATGGGAGAAGGCATTATAATTTCAAGAGCAATACATTTCTGTACTGTATATAGTATAAAACTTTTGTACATGTTATTATGCCATGCTTCATTGAAAACATTTGAGAGGAAAGAATTGTTGGTAGATCTCTCATTGTTTAAGGACCACTCACTGAGTTTACATCTGGCTAAATATAGAAGACCACCCAGACAAGTGAAAGGGAGACCATCTTCGCATTTAGAACCTTGCATTTTAACTATAATGAAATTCTTCAAAGCGCCTATTTTACTCTTTAGATTCCAAAGTTTTGATGAGTGTTTCCAAGAGTCCCTCAGAATCGAATATAACATACTTAATGCCATGTTCATCACACATTCTGTCTTTGAGGAGTGACAGGATGTGCCAGGGAGTGACTACTACAGAGGTAGTTTTTAAGCAAATGGGCCACATGCACATGGAACCATTTAAGTCATTTTTGTGGCAGTAAATAAAATGTATTTCAATAAATACCACTCAGAAGGAGATAACAAAAACTCTAAAAGACATTGATCAGGATGAACTGTACTACAGCTATAAAGTTTTTCTGCAGACTAGGCCTTGGGTGTTGTATGGTATATTCTTGTGTGAGTTATAGGCAGGGAATGGTTCCCACAATTAGTCAAACATATAGGCAAAAGTGGCAGAATCCCTCTAAAATTTTAAATCAGTAAATCATGCCTGATCATTTTGCTAGCTACTTTGTAATAGACCCAAACTCATGGCGACCCTGTGTATGTCAGATTAGAACTCCAAAAGGTCTTCAACGGATTAATTTTTTAAGGTACATTTACAGACCTTTCTTTGAGGTGTCTTTAGGATGACTTGAACCACAGTTGGCAGTCAGACTTGCTAATTAATTGTATACGCCACCCAGGAACTCCAGCGATGCCTTAAGTAGAAATCTATTGCTCTCTGCCTCTGCTCTTCCCTTTTCTGGTAGCAGTTCCCCACTTTTAAAATAAATTGTTCTCTCCCACTCCATCCAACTGTTCCTAGTGGGGCAATCAGTCATACCTGGTGCCATGTGGTTCATGCAACCTCATTCATGTCTTTGTGTATATGTGATAAGTGTGTATACTCAAACACTAACTTACTGCCATCATGTAGATTGTAACTCATAGAGACTTTATAGGACACAGTAGAACTGCCTCTGCTTTTGAATATGTAACTCTTTATGGGAGTAGAAAGCCTCATCTTAATCCCAAATATAGCTGGTGGTATTTGAATTACTGATTTTGAAGTTATCAGCCCAACTAAGCCACTGGAGTTCCTTAAGTATATATACTAGAGTAAATGAAGAGAAGCATTCTCCTAGGGTTCTAGTTCATATATGCATGGATTTATTCCCAACAAAATGTATATAAACATGTCTCTGTGATAAGCTAATGGTTACAGATAAGTTCTCCCAGTGACACACTTGTATTGGCTTTGTTAGAAAGCTTCCCCCCTCAAAAATGTTTAACCAAATAATCAAAACAGTGCCTTCCAAAGGAATCTGCTGAGACCAGCTCAGATTGTGTTTTGGGACACCAAAGGGGTAATCTTGATATCTTTTCTCAGAAGACTCCGGATGATCACAGAAG
>NW_022103916.1:8990565-8992479 GCF_000313985.2 Echinops telfairi | reverse complement strand
TACACTTAGATTGAGGCTATGTCATCAATAAACAATAGCTTCCCCTTTAATACTTTTGCTTAATAAAAGCATTTATTACTTTGTAGCAATACATTTTGACTTAGCCTCCTATAGTAAGAAAAATAAAAATAATCAAGAATTTCAGGTTAAAGAGCCCTAGTGGCTTCGTAGTTTAGAAGTTGACTGCTAACCAAAAGGTCAGCAGTTCAAACCCACCAACTTCCTTGTGGGAGAAAGATGTGAAAGTCTGCTTCTGGAGATCACAGCCTTGGAAACACAGCGAAGTTTCACTCTGTCCTGTAGAGTCACAATCTACTCAATGGCAGGAGGTATATATGTAGCATATTTGCCATCTCAATAGTTTTTACATGCACAATGCAGTGATGTTCATTCAATTCATCATGGGCAGCCATCACCATGATCCATTTCCAATTTTTCTCATCACTGTAATAGCTCCTAGGCAATGACTCCCTCCTCCCCACTTCCTATTAGCCATGATAACCATTAATAAACTTTGGTCCATAGTAACTTTACTGGACAGAGGAGGACTACCCCTGTGCATTTTCAAAGCTGTAAATCTTTACAAGAGTAGAAAGCCTCTCTCTCTCTCTCTCTCTCTCTCTCTCTCTCTCTCTTTCTCTCTTTTAAGCAGAGCAGCTGATAGACTAGAATTGCTAACTCTGCAATTATCAGCCCAACATGTAATCCACTAGGGCTCTTTAGGTCTTATACATTTTCCTAGTCTAGATATTTCACATAAATAGGATCATACAATATTTGTCCTCTGTTCTTTTTGTTTGTTTGTTTTAATTCTAATATGGAAGACTGGAGTAGTCCCTATCAGAGAGCAAAATTTTTGTTCTACCTGGTCTAAGCCCCCTGGATAGTTGCAGTAGGCACCTAACTGGTGTCCCTCCTTTCATCCTTTGTCCTCTATAGTTCATTCTTAACACAGAAGCTAAGGCCAAAGCCAAATGCAAATCAGCTGTCACTCCTCCATGAAACCCCTCTAGTGTTTGCCCATCTCAAACTCTAACTCATAATCAAAGTCTTCACCATGACCCACAAAGCCTGTTCCACAGCCCCTTGAACGCCTACCCTCACACCTTAAGTGCTCACCCTATTTCGGGCTCAGTACTCTTGTTGATTTCCTCAAACATGCCAAACACATGCCTAATTTCTGCCCTTTGATCTTCTGATTCTGCCCAATTTCAGTGACTTTTCCTTAGTTATCTACATGGTTCAACTCCTCCTTTCCGTCAGGGCTGTGCTTCAGTTCTTACCCTCCTAGGAAGGCCTTTCCTGACTCTTCTATTGAAAGTGGCCGCCATCCAGCGCCCAGCAGTCTCTATCCTCCTGCCATACTTTATTTTAGTTTTTTCATAGCACTTATCACTTTTCACCAAACTATAAAATATGCTTCTTTACTTTTGTTTTATGTCTGAGTTGCACATACCCCCAAAATATAAGCAGGAAAATACTCTGTTTTTCCCCACTGCTCTTTCTAGTATCTAGAACAGTATCTAGCATGTAACCCTTCTCCATGGATATCTGCTTTACACCTTGGGTGAATGAAGCATGTAAATATAAGAGCTGGCAACTGCTGTCATTCATGGATTGGTCTTATGGAATAGCTTGTCTGGACAAGGCCAGTTGATACTAAGAATCAGCAAACTGCATGTTGGTGAAGGACTAGCCTCTGTTTCTAACCTCTCAGAAGTTGTTGTACCTCTGTCTTTACCAGGGTTCTCTACATTAGCCAACAAACTCCCCATTTGTCTGGTTCTAGGTGGGTTTCTGTTTCTTGCAACCAGAAGATTTCTGATTAATACATGAACATTCTTCTACCAAAGGAAAGCTTCTCTGAGTGAGCTGTGTCCCTACCTCCTGCTCGGATTCAGTTTTATTTTATTT
>NW_022103916.1:8984499-8988629 GCF_000313985.2 Echinops telfairi | reverse complement strand
AGGAAATCTCAATATTGAGACAAACCAAGAACATCATCATAACCCACACACAAAAATGTCCCAACCTACCAGTTTAGGAAGACCAGGTCAGAAAAGTATCATGTCTATTGTTCATGCTTCAAAACAGACCACCGATCAAATGGGAAAGGATGCAGAGAATTTAAGGTATGTAGTTATAAAAAAGGAGCCTTGAGGGAATAGTTAGTTATGCAAGGTTAGCAGTTGGAACCCATTATTCACTCTGCAGAGGAAAGATGAGGCTATCTGCTCTCGTAACAATGTACAGAATTAGAAAACCAAAAGAGCAGCTCTACTCTGTCCTATAGGGTCGCTATAAGTGGGAATCAACTTAATAGCAGTGGGTTGTGGTTCGGATTTCCAAAAAGTGTTAAAAATCTGAATAAACACACGTGATGTTCTAATAAGCCATTTTTGTAACTTCTTAGCCAATGCGACTACACACTGTTAGTCGATCCCAGTACTGTTAGTGAATCCATCATTCTTTCATCCAACCATTCATTTAAAAAACATAAACTTAATTATTCCCATGTCTGCAATAGGCATTGCCAAGTGTTGGGCCCTGGAGTTCCTAGTCTGGAAGGAGAAACAGACAAAAGCAGACCACAACAATAGAGAAGTTTAAAACAAAAACTAGGCTCACAATATTTTGAAACCACCCAGGAGAAACATTTTGTTTTGTTGGGTTTTTTTTAAACATCTAGAGAAGCATCACAGAGCTCATTCTGAGACGTTAACTTTAAAGGATGCATACGCATGAACTTAAGAAGGGAAAGATATTCTGGGCAGAGAGAGGCAGCCTGAACAAAGACTTGAGGCTACCAGTATTTTAGTGTTTGGGAGCTATAAAAGGAGGCAAAGATGGCAGAAGGAAAAGGAAGTAGAAAGGCCATCGATAGAGCTGTGTTGAATATGGAGCTACATTTCCAGATCCCTCTGTAAGTACAGACTTGGTGCTCCAGTTATGCAAATGTTATGGTCACACAAACCTTAGCTGTCAGCCTTGTCTGCACTAGTCTCAGCTTAACAGACCCACCTGACACCAAACACTATTCAGGCTACAGCTCACATACAATGATTGACATAGACAGGGGTGTCATGGGCCAACCTGTCACAACTTTAAAGGACCACGTCACCCTAGAGCTCTCTGTGAGGTTGGTCATGGCTGTCATTGAGCCCACAAAACACCATAGGTTCTCCTTCTGTCCACTCCTGATTCCTGCTCTTTTTCACAGATGTTGCTCTCAATGGCTCTTCTTAGTAAACATTCTGCTTGCTCACCTCAATCTCAGCATCTACCTCCCAGAGAACCCAGCTCTGCTACGTGAGCCCCAAATTCCCATTAAGAAACTTAGATTTAAAGATATACTGGGGTTTTAAATAAATGTTTGCTTCTGACACACAACAAACCAGCTACTTGCATCATCACCGGGTGTTTTTCCCTTCAGAAATATTGCTGGCAGACACGAGAGGCACCAATTTCACTTACTCTCAAACCCCGCCTAAAAATGGCAACTGAGGAAAGGAGAAGTCTAACTCTGCCCTTCCGTTTTTTCCTGAAGGTGCCTTGAGTGTATATGAGGTGATGGAAGTATTCTGATTTCAGAATTTCACCCACATCAACCACGGCTCTGTGGCATCCATCTATCCATCCATCCATCCATTCATTTATCCCTTCAAGAAATCTTTCTTGAAAATATGCTAAGCCTTATGCTAACTTCATCCTTCTTTCCCCGGTGCTAACTCTGGTTAGACTAAAATTAGATGAAAAGAAGTTTAGCCATAGGAGCACCATTGTGTACATTTTGCCTTGGAATCCCTTAGCTGCTATCTGATTACACGCTCTTTGTTTGGCTTCAGCGGTGGTGCTTGCGGAGAGACGAGGCCGGCAGGAGGACTGTCAGTACCCCCTGCAGGTATGCTTCCTATTAAGAATCCATAAATAGATACTCTGGACTCCCTTGTCTACTAACACATTTATTAATTATGGAACAAAATAAACAAAATGTGTGGTTCCAAACACAAAAGATTTTGCCCAAACTGATATTAAAGTCAACAACATTTATTAAGCTCTTTGCTAAGCAGTTTATGAATACAAATACAAGGCATATACCAGACCTTACAAAGCCTATAGGCAGATGACTGGGAAAATAAAGAAGATATAATAAAGGGAGGAAGAAAGGAGAGTTGGGAAGGACACAAACTTTGGATACCTTTTATGTGTCAGGTTCTTCATCTATATTACCTCATTTAATGCTCAAAACAGTGCTATTGCTGCTGCTATTGGTCTTTAGTTGCCATTAAGTGGAGCCCTCGTGTGTAGAGTAGAACTGCCCTCTGTGATTTTTAAGGTTGGGACCTTTGGAAATACATCTCCAGGGTTTAAACCCCCAACCTTTCATTTAGTGCCTAGTGCTTAATCCTTTGTGGCACCCAAGGACTCCATGAAGTAGTCAGTTTATCCCAATTTACTGATGCAAACAACTGAGGGGCTAGTAATTGAAAGAGCTAGGGATCAGTCTCCATCTGCTTGACTCCAAAGCCAAACCATTCCCAGCTCCCACAGCATCATCACAGAAGTGTTAAAAGGGCCCTGCTCACGAGAGTTTTAAAAGGGAGAACCAGGATTTCTGGGTTGAGGAATAAAAGAAAAGTTTATGTAACAGGGGATACTTGGGAGAGGCCATGCTTGGCTTGGAAGAAGTACAAACAAAATGCTCTCTTTAGAGGCGAGGATGGTGAGACTTCCTTTGGATATGTTATCAGGAGGGACCAGTCCATGGAGAATGACATCATACTTGGTAAAGTCAAGGGTCAGTAACAAAAAAAATCAACCAAACGGATTACCACAGGGACTTCAATCACTGACTCAAACAATGCTTGTGAAGATGGCGCAGGACCTGGCTGTTTGTCACTCTGTTGTCCATAGGGTCACTATGAGCCGGAACTGACTCAAAGGCACCTAACTGCACAGATAGAAATGTATTTAGTTATTTTTAAACTTTTTATGGTACTTTGGGCGGAAGTTTACAGAGCAAATGAGTTTGTATTCAACAATTTATACACATATCCTGCCACTTTCTGCCTTTTGAACTTTGTTTAGGACAAATACCGCCCTTTTGGTCTCATGTTGATTGTACTAAGGAGTACATGCCTCTCTGCGGTTCTTATTCACTATATAGGTCTGTCTATTGTTTGGCTAAGAGTTGGTCCACAGGGAGAATTGAAGGATATCTAAAGGAGAGCGTCTCGGGAGTTTCACCAGTCTCTCTATTAGTCTGTTCAGGACCTTCTATTGTGAGCTTGCTCAGAGGGGAGGTGGTAGCTGTGCACCATCTAGTTCTTCTGCTCTCAGAGTCATGGAGGCTGTGCTTTTCATGATCCATTCATCCTCTGGACTCATTGTTTCTTTGAGTCTTTTTTTCACCCTTCTTTTCTCTGAATAAAAAGAGACGAATAGCTGTAACTTAGATAGCTGCTTGCAAGCTTTTAAGACCCCAGTCACCACTCACCAAAGGAGGATGCAGAACATTGTTCTGTGAGCTATATTATGCCAATTGAACTACATATCCCCCAAGGCTATGACCTTAAGTCCCCAAACCCAATAACTCATTCCCACAAGGTCTTTGTTTATAGCTAAGAAGTTTCCAGAACTTTGTCCACTGCATGTTTGACAATATCCTTGGATTTGTTTGCAGTACATGCAGATACATATGAAAAATAGCCTTTGCCAAGCATACATACATGTATGGTTGTAGTTCTGTTTGCCCTCTCACACCTGCTCAGCTTGCAAATACACCCTTATATCCACTTGTAGATTATTGTTTATTATTCTTCTTGCAGGATTGTGTATTCAATTGCATTTACTTTTTTTTGCCTTTAACTCTTGTGCACCCTCCAGGATCTTGCTTCACCATGGTCATATTGGGCTGACCCCCCACCCCCTTATCCTATATTGCCTTTCCCTTCACTCAAGTTAGTACAAGTCTACTCTCTAGTTAGTGATCCTCCCTTACTTCCCACCTGCCATTCCTGGTGACTATCAAAGAGTGTTTCTTTCTGTGTATAGACCGTTTCTTGACTTTCTATAATAGTAGTCTGATATAATACTT
>NW_022103916.1:8976191-8983797 GCF_000313985.2 Echinops telfairi | reverse complement strand
TATTTCCAACATTTTAAAGAAGCACCATACTGCTTTCCATAGTGGTTGGACCCTTGTGCAGTCCCACCAGTTGTGGAAGAGATCTCTGCTTTCTCCACAATAGGCAGAGTTTTAACTAGTAGATGATTAAAGGGTTGCTGAAGGGAACGGCATGATCAAACATCTCAAGTTATGAAAAAGGCCTAAGTACCCGTAAAGTAATTTCTGTTGGGTTCCCCAGAAGTAGACTCTGAGATGTATTTTAGCTATCAGGAAATGCATTAGGCAGTACCGCTGAGATCCACTACTGCAGTGCTGTGAAGGAAGCAGGAGTGGACAGAGCATGGTATTGAACTACATAATGGTCACAAACATTTTTTCAAAAGCCTTAGCCAACTCTATGAGTCCCCTGAAGCTTGGAAGAATTTTCAGAATGGTCTTTCCACAGAACAGGCCTATGCTGCTGTTGTTAACTGCTTTCCAGCCAGACCCAACTCATGACCACCCTATGCGCAATGGGATAAGATCATTGGGATCCATAAGGCTTTCATTGACTGATTCTCGGAAGTAGAAGCTTTGAAAAGGTTATGGGAAAAAAATGATTCCCTTTTAATACCATTTCCCATGAACTTTTTGAAGCCTCTCATAGATAGCCAGGCCTTTGTTTCTAATTTGTCTTAATATGGAAACTGTCTTAGGGGGGAAATCTATTTGACATCATAGCAACATGCAAATCTCTACTGACCAACCATTAGGTGGTGACTGCCCATTAGATGCATTCAATGGGAATCACCCAGGTTTCCCACTGAACCACCACTGCCCCCAGAAGATCTTTATAGCCCTCCCTTTTGAGTGTATGCTGCCTCTAGGAAGAGAGTGGAAATCCCGGCTGAGGCAGTTCTCTTAGGTTGAGTGCAATTCCCGGAGGAGGATTCATGTGGGCAGGGAGCATCCAGAACAATGCCGAGCAAATAGTAAGTGTTTATATCACTCAGCTTTTAGTGTGATAGTGCTGTTAAAAAAATCCCAGAATCTCAGTGGTTTACAGCAACAAACATTTATTCCTCACTCATGGGTTTACAGTACTCTAGCCACTCTGTTCCAAATCTGTTCAGACTCTGGTGTGGATTCAGGTCTTCTTCATACGGCTTCCTATGCTGGACCCCCGACTAAAGAATGGAGGGATGGAATCCCAGAAGGCTGGAATAACTCGCAATGCTTCTTAGAGCTTTTTCTAGAGCGTTGTACACCTTCACTTCAATCACTCATATTCCATTGGCCAAAGCAAGAATGCTCCATAGGAGTGAGGATGGTCTCACATACTTTGGACGTGTTATCTGGAGAGTCTCGTCCCTGGAGATGGACATCACACTTGGTAAAGTAGAAGGCGGTAAAAAAGAGGAAGATCCTCCAGGAGTAATTGACACAGTGGCTGCAACAACGGGCTCAAACACAGCAATTCTTGTGCGGATGGCGCATAACTGAGCAGCATTTTGTTCTGTTGCACACAGGGATGCAGAGTCAGAACTGCCTTGATGGCACCTAACAACATCATTGTAGATTTTATTATCGTTCAGCAAATATTTATTCTCCTCATCCCAACTCCAGAGCAGGAGGACATTTCCTGGCCTTGTTGTTGTGGAACTTGGTCCAACAAGTTGTCAGACAAGTAGTGAAGCATCTAAAATAGTGATTAATATATATTTGTTGAATGATTGAATAAAGTTATGAACATTGATACAGAAGGATTCCTAACACATCCCAGTAAGTGACAAAGCAAGGTGAAAAAGCAATATATACACTATGATCCAATTTAGAAACCCATAACCCATTGTCACTAAGGCAATTACAACTCATAACTACCCTATAGGATAGAGTAGAACTGCCCCATTGGATTTCCCAAGCTGCAATCTTTGTGGAAGCCGACAACATCTTTCTCCTGTGGTGGGTTCAAACCACTGACTTCCCAGTTACCAGTTGACTACTGAAACACTGAGCCACCAAGGTGCCTTAATTTATAAACACATAGAAATAAAATATTACACTGATATATGCACATATTTTTCCATAAGTGCATATAGAAGAGCTGAAAGTGTGTATACTAAAGTATTGACAACGTAACCTCTGGAAAGAGGAGTAAGCTTTGGTAGGACTGAAAGAAGACAGTTGCTGCTTCATCAGGTAAAAGATATTTATAGGAATGTCTTTGCGATGATTTTATAGAGGTTTTTAAAACTGATATCAAAAAGAAAACATAACATAGGCAACAACCATTGTGCAGCTCCTCACTTGGTCTGTATTGGGAAAATGCCAAATGAGTAATTGGAGGAAGGAAGCTAATGTCATAGTAAGAGTGACAAAATTAATAACAAATTGTGCCCTCTTATTATTGTTCGGTTAGTACTCTGACATCTAAAAATGCATTACAACCTGTATGACAAGTGCCCTCATCTACCTTATGAAATCACTTTGACAGTATCTTGTGCTTGTAACTGTTGTGACGAGCACAGAATGATTCTGACTCATAGCAACTCTGTGCATAACAGAAGGTAACGTGGCTGGTCCTGCATCATCCTCACAGTCATTGCTTTGTTGGAGTCAATGGTTGAAGCCACTGGGTCAATCTCATTGAGAGATTTCCCGCTTTCCACTGGCCCTCTACTGCCCAAGCATGATGCCTTTCTCCAGGAGCTAGTCTCTCCTGATAACATGCCCAAAGTATGTAAAATGACGTCTCTCGGGCCTTGCTCCAAAGAGCACTCTGGCTCTACTTCTTCCAAGACAGGTTTGTTTGTTCTTATGGCAGTTCCTGGCACGTTTAATATTCTTTGGCAGCACCATACTATAAAGGCATCAATTCTTACAGGCTTCCTTAGTCGTTGTCCAGCTTTCACGTGCATGTTGAGGTGACTGAAAATAGCATGGCTTGGGTTATGTGTACCTAAGTCCTCAGGTCCTCAAGGCGACGTCTTTGCCTTTTCATACTTTAAAGAGGTCTCTTGCATCAGCTTTTCCCAATGCAATACACTATTTGGGTTCTCTGCTGCTTCCATGGGTGTTGATAATGGAACCAAGTAAACTAAAATCTTTGAGAACTGCAAGCTTTTCTCCACTAAAGGTGACCTTTATTTGTCCAGTTGTATTGTTTTTCTTTATGTTGAAGTATGAGCCATTCTGAAGACTATGTGATCTTTTACCTTAATCAAGTAATTCAAGTCCTCTTTAGTTCGAGCAAGCAAGATTGTCAACTGAATATCACAGTTTATTAATGAGTCTTTCTCCAACTCTGATGCACGTTCTCCAGATAGTCCAGCTTCTCTGGTTATTTACTCAGCATACAGATTGAATGAATGCAGTAAAAGGATACAACCCTGATGCAGACCTTAACTGATTTAAATTCAGGTAATATCCCCTTGTTATATTCCAACAAGTACCTCTTGTTCTAGGTTCTGTCAGTACAGTGAATTATTTAATATGGCTCTTCTAGCCATAATCTTTATAATCCTTTTTTTTTCATTCCAAAACTTCATTGTGAATTAGCATTAACGGCTCTAGATACAAGTCTGGATTTTATGAATGAGGCCTACTTTGAAACATACATTGAAACTTCTTTTTTTTCATGCTTGGAGGTCTGTATTTTGAACTGTGTTCTTTTCTCTTTTTTAATCATTTTATTAGGGGCTCATACAACTCTTATCACAATCCATACATACACCAGTTGTGTAAAGCACATTTATACATTCATTACCCTCATCATTCTCAAAACATTTGCTCTCCACTTAAGCCCCTGGCATCAGTTCCTCATTTTTCCTCTCCCTCTCCACTCCTCCCTCCCTCATGAGCCCTTGATAATTTATAAATTATTATTTTGTCATATCTTGCCCTGTCCGTCGTCTCCCTTCACCCACTTTTCTGTTATCCATCCCCCAGGGAGGAGGTCACATGTAGATCCTTGTAATCGGTTCCCTCTTTCCAACCCACTCTCCCTCTACACTCCCAGTATCGCCACTCATACCACTGGTCCTGAAGGGATCATCCGCCCTGGGTTCCCTATGTTTCCAGTTCCTATCTGTACCAGTGTACATCCTCTGGTCTAGCCAGACTTACAAGGTAGAATTTGGATCATGATAGTGGGGGGTCGGGGGAGGAAGCATTTAGGAACTAGAGGAAAGTTGTGTTTTTCATCGTTGCTACATCGCACCCTGACTGGCTCTTCTCCTCCCCAAGGCCCCTCTGCAAGGGGATCTCCAGTGGCCTACAAATGGGCTTTAGCTCTCCACTCTGCACTCCCCCCATCATTCACTATGGTAAGATTTTTTGTTCTGATGATGCCTGATACCTGATCCCTTCGACACCCTCATGATCACATCTTTATAATTCTTATCAAACTACTTTTTCCTGATGTGTCTGGGGAAGTGGAGGTGGGGAAAGGTACTAATAATATTGTATGATTCAGCTGTGAGTATTTGTTGAGTGTAAATTGTGATTCCCATTCTGCTGGGCATGAGTTAGCTCAGAAGCAGGAGGAATGTCAGTACTAGCAAGAAAGAAGAGGTAGGGGGAGTATATCCTTTGGAGATTGAGATCCCTGCACTTTGAATCTCCTTGATTCAGGAGAAATCTGTGACAGCAGAGGAGAGGCAGAGGGGTAACAGCAAGAGAACCAAAAGCCATAAGATGAAACGAGTGGTAGAGTTCCCAGACCACAAAGCAAGTAAAGCTAAGTGCCTTTAGATAGGAGGCTAGCTTGTAGAGTGGGGTGCCTTCAGACACTTAATTGAGGGAACTGGGTTTGCTTACCCACTGGGATAGAGGAGAGTGCCTCTGGGCTGAGATTTATGGCAGAATACGCTACCCTTTGGACATTTATTGGCAGCCCTAAAAGAGCTTTGTAGCATTTCCTGAACAGGGCGGAGACCAGGCTAAGATGCTGAGAACCAGAGAGAGGCTTGCCTGCGAGTATGGCAGAGAAAAGCCTGTTCGGACTGAACAGCTAGATTCTGATCATTTCTCATCTATATTGTAAACTGTTGACTTCACTAATAAAACCCATAATTGTAAATATGTTCTGTGAGTTCTATGTGGCCATTGCAATGAATTATTGAACCCAGTAGAGAAGTAGAAAGCACCGTGGGACTTTGGAAGGTGGGGATACGACTGATCTCAGACTCATAGAAATTGACCTTGGACAGCTGATGTTGAGGATGGTTGTGTTCCTCCTTCCCTGTTGTATAACTGGAGGAGGTCAGATGCTACCCTTTTGTTTCCACACTTTTTTTTTGCAGTTCTATATTAGCAAAATCAAACGCTTTGGAATTTCCATTCTTTCCAGTGTTATTCAAAATTTGCTATGGTCCACACAGTTGAATGCCTTTGTATAGTCAATAAACACAGGCAAACATCTTCTTGGTGTTCTCTGCTTTCAGCCAGGATCCATCTGGCAGCAGCACTGATAGCCCTCATTCCATACCTTCCCTCAATCTGGCTTCAATTTCTGGCAGTTCCTTGTTAATGTGATGGAACCCATGTAAAATTGTTCACTCTCAAAAACTCACTGGCATTGGTAGAACAGGGAAGAAATGCCCCTGTGTTTTTCTGAGATTGTAACTCTTCATGAGGGTAGAAAACCTCATTTTTCTCCCGCAGAGCAGCTAGTAGTTTTAAACTGCTGAACTTGTGAGTTCAACCAATGTTTAACCCACTATATTACCAGGACTCCTCAAATTGTTCACTACTGATTAGTGTTTAGGCACATATTAGCCCTTACCTTGCTTCTTTGGTGATCTGTTCCTCTTTCGTTCATCATTCTATTTTTTTCCCTATAGAATTCAATATTGTAACTTGAGGCTTGAGTTCTTTCTTCAGGTCTTTCAGCTTGAGAAATGTTCTTCTCTTTCAGGTTTTGAAATTCCAGGCCTGCACATCTCAAAATAATACATTGCTTTGCCTTCTCTAGCTGCCCGTTGAAATCTTCTGTTCAGTTCTTTTACTTCATTTCTCCTTTCATTTTAACTATCCTACATTCAAGAACAAGTTTCAGGGTCTCTTCTGATATCCACTTAGGTCTTTTTCTTTCCTGTCTTTTTAGTGAACTTTTTATCTTCTTCGTGTACAATATCCTTAATGTCATCCCCAATCCATCTGGTCTTTGGTCATTAGTGTTCACTGTGTCAAATCTAGTCTTGAGATGGTCTATAAATTCAGCTGGGATATACTCAAGTTTGGCTTTCTCATATTTGTCTTAATCTTGTTTAGCTTCAACATATACTTGCATACGAACAACTGATAGCCTGTTCTGTAGTATGTCCCAGGCCTGTTCTGACTGGTGATATTGAGTTCGACATTGTTTCTTTCCACAAATGTAGTTTATTTGATTTATTTGTATTCCATCTGATGAGATGCCTGTGTACCACCATTTGCTTTGCTTTAAAAAGATAATTTGTTGGTTTTGTAAAATTCTGTCACATAATCTCCAAGGTCATATCTATCACCAAGACCATATTTCCTACAGTTGATCCTTCTACTGTTTCTGACTTTCATAGTCACATAACTAGTAATTATCAGTGAATTGTGATTGCATGGTTGATCAATTTCAAACCATCAAAGTTGGTTAAAATCCTCAATTCTTTTTTGGGAATTACTAATTGGTTTATAAATTTGAATAATAGTCGAACATTAACTGGTCTTCCTTGTAGCTGTATAGATATTATCATATCACTGATAGTGTTGTACTTCAGGATAGATCTTTAAATGCTCTTTTTGACAATGAATGAGGCACCATAACTCTTAAATTTATCAGTTCTTTCCAATGTAAGGACACTATATCTGACAATGTTCTGTTTATGCTACTAAGGTTTTCACTGACTTTTTGGGGGAGAAAGATTTCCAGGTCCTTTCCCCAATCTGTCATGTCTGGAAGCTCTGCTGAAACCTGTTCACCATGGGTGATACTGAGGGCACTTGAAATACTAGTGATATGACTTCTAGCAGGACATCAACACGAAAGGCTCTAACATACAACCAAGTGACAGATGGGTGGTGATCTTATACTTCAGTTGTCTAAAAATTAACATTTACTTAAACCCATGCCATAAACATAGTACATGTTTGGTGTTTGATGAATTTAAATAAAAATTCTGGCAAATTTAGTAATCATTTAGTATTTCTAGTTCACACTGGAATATAAATTTCTCATAATACAATGGAATATTTTTAAATGGGCATTATCTTCACAATGCTATAATAAATCAGTTTATATAAATCATTATACAATTGAGCATTGAACTTTCCACCATTTCCTCAAGAATCTATTGCATTAATAGGGTGACCAGTTGCCATTACCACCACTTGTCTGTCAGGTTGTCATACTGTGGTGGCTGTGTGTTGCTATGATGGAAGCTGTGTCACTGGTATTTCAAATGCCAGCAGGGTCCCCCAAAGTGAACAGTAGAGCTTCCAGTCTCAGAACAGATAACGAAGAAGGAACGGGATACCCACTTCTGAGGAAGTAGCCACTGAAAATCTTTTTTTTAAATTAATTAATTTATTTTTTATAATCATTTCATTAGGGGCTCATACAACTGTTATCGCAATCCATACACACATCAATTGTGTAAAGCGCATTTGT
>NW_022103916.1:8954870-8975536 GCF_000313985.2 Echinops telfairi | reverse complement strand
TTTGTTGCCACTGAAAATCTTATGCAAAGCTTTGGAACATGTAAAGATACTAAAGGCCTAATGAATGGAGGAAGAGCATTGCTGAAGATAGTGTGCCTCTTGGACTGAGGGCACTTGAAATGTGACTGAGGAGAAGCTGCTTTCTCAGAGTGAAGTCAAACATGGTGTGGGAGTAGAGCATTCGGGGTCTTCATTTGCTGATGGGGCAAGACTCAAAATGAGAAGAAACAACTGTAAAAATCTGCTAATGATTAGAACTTGGAATGTGCGAAGTATGAATCTAGGAAAATTGGAAATCATCAAAAATTAAATGGAAGGCATAATGATCGATATTGTAAGCATTAGCAAACTGAAATGGACAGGTAATAGGCCATTTTGAATCAGAAAAGCATATGATTTATTATGCCAATATTGACATAATCAAGAGAAATGGTGTCGTAGTCATTGTCAAAAGGATTTCAAACTCAATCTCAAAACACAATGCTGTCTGTGATGGCATTGTAGCTATACTCATTCAAGAAAATCCAATCCATAAAGCTATTATTCAGATTTATGCACCAACCAAAAAACTGGTGAAATATAAAATGAAGAATTCCATCAACAACTTCAGTCTGAAATTGATTAAACATGAAATCAAGATGCATAGATGACTAGAGCACAAACGTTGGAAACAAAGTGGAAGAAACAGTGGTTAAAAAATGTGAACTTGGTGATAGAAATGAAGTTGAAGATTGCATGAAAGAATTTTGGAAGAGCAATGACTTTTTCATAGCAAATACCATTTTTCAACAATTCAAAAGGAAACTGTACACATAGACTTCCCCAGATGGAAAACACAGAAATATTATTGACTACATCTGTGGGGAGAGACCATGGAAAACTCAATGTCAGCAGCTAAAATGAGGCCAGGGGTTGATTATGGAAGAGATCATCAATTACTCATATATAAGTTCAGGTTAAAGCTGAAGAAAATTAAAACAAGTTCCAGGAGAGTCAAAATGTGACCTTGAGTCTATTCTATCTGAATTTTGAGAACATCTTGAGAGTTGAGTTGACCCACTGAACACTAATGACAGACAACCTGATGAGCTGTAGGCGGACATCAAGACTATTGTTCAGGAAGAAAGCAAAAGATCATTTTAAAAGACAGGAAAGAAACAACCAAAGTGGATGTTAGACAAGACTCTAATACTTGCTCTTAATTGTAGAGTAGACCAATCAAAAGGAAGAAATAATGAAGTCAAAAAGCTGAATAGAAATTTTCAAAGGACAGCTCAAGAAGGCAAAGTCAAATATTATAGTGAAATGTGCAAAGACCAAGTGTTAGAAAACCAAAAAGGATGAACATGCTCAGCATATCTTAAACTGAAAGAACTCAGGGAAAATAATAATAATCAAGCCTTGAGTTGCAATATTGAAACATTCTATGGGCAAAATATTGAATGATTCAGGAAGCATCGAGAAGATGAAAAGAATACAGAGTCATTGTACCAAAAATAATTAGTCCACATTCCACCATTTCAGGAGGTAGCATATGAGCAAGAATCAGTGGTGCTGAAGGAAGAAGTTCAAGTTACACTGAAAGTATTAGCCATAAACAAGGCTTCAGGAATTGATAGAATATCTATTAAAAATGTTTCACAAGGTCTTGAACCACTGGAAGCATTCATTCATCTATGCCAGGAAACGTGGAAGACAGCTACTTGGCCAACTGACTGGAAGAAATCCATATGCGTGGTCATTCCAAAGAAAACTGACCCAACAGAATGTTCAAATTATAGAACCATATCATTGATATCACATTCAAATAAAATTTTGCTTAAGATTGTCCAACAACAATTGTAGCAGTGCATTGACAGGGAGTTGCCAGAGGTTCATGCCAGACTCAGAAGATGTGGAACAAAAGATATCATTGCTGACATCAGATGGATATTTACTTGTGTTTTATTGGCTATGTCAAGGCATTCGACTGTGTGGATCATGACAAATTATGTATAAGCTTGAGAAGAATGGAAATCTCAGAACACTTTATTGTGCTTATGCAGAACTTACACATGAGTCAATAGGTAGTTGTGCAAACAGAACAAGGGAATACTGTGTGGTTCAAAATGAGGATGCATGTGAGTCGGGGTTATATCCTCTCACTAATTTAATCTGCATGCTGAGCAAATAATCAGAGATGCTGGGTTTTATGAAGAAGAATGTGGCCTAAGGATTGGAGGCGAGCTCATTATGTGCAGATGACACAACCTTGCTTGCTGAAAGTGAAGAAAAGTTGAATTACTTGCTGTTGAAGATCAAGAATTGAAACCATCAGTATGAATTACAATTCAATGCAAAGAAGACCAAAGTCCTCACAATTGTATTAATAGGTGATATCATGGTAAATAAAGAAGTAATGGAAGTTGTCAAGGATTTCATCTTACTTGGATCCAAATCAATGCCCATGGAAGCAGCAGTCAAAAGATCAAAAGACATGTTGTGTCCGTTAAATCTCTGCACAAGACCTTTTTAGATTATTGCAAAAGAAGGATGTTCCTTTGAACACTAAGTGCACCTGACCTCCGCCTTGGCATTTTTCATTGTCTCATATACATGTTTGAGATCTAAACAGATTCAATGCACTTGAATTGTGCTGGAGAATATTGAAAGCACCATGGTCTGCTAAAAGGACAAACCAATCTGTTTGGGAAGATGTGTGGCCAGAGTGCTCCTGAGAAGCAAGGATAGTGAGACTTCATGTTCCATACTTTGTACATGTTGTCAGGCGACACCAATCCCTATCACAACAGCTGCAACAATGGGCTCAAGTACAGGAACAATTGTGGGGGTTTCACAATATCAGGCAATGTTTTGTTCTATTATGCATAAGGTGCTATGGGTTGGAAGCCATTCGATGACATTGAGTGGACTCTGAACCATTATGACCCTATGTGTATCAGAGTAGAACTGAAACCTTTTGCAAATCATTAGGTCTTTCTTTTGAGAACCCTCTGTATGGATCACTTTGGGACACCTGTCCAGAGTAGTCACATCTATAAAAATATTGAAAGACTGAATCATTTTATCCAGTAACATCTTAGAGCATTCTAACAAGGGCTATGATGGCCACTTTTAATAGATAATGTCTAGATAACCATAAGGTTTTTTATTATTGTTGTTGTTGTTGTTGTTGTTGGGTGCCATTAAGTCGTTGGGTGCCATTAAGACCTATGGCGACTCTATGAACGACAGAAGGAAACACTGCACAGTCCTGGGCCATGCTCACAGCTGTCCATATGCTTGAGCCCATTGTTGCAGCCTCTGTGCCAATCAGTTTCATTGAGGGCCTTCCTCTTTTTTGTTCCTCCTCTACTTTACCAAGCATGATGTCCTTCTCAAGGGACTGATCTCTTCTGACATGTCCAAAGTATGTAAGAGGAAGTCTCACCATCCTTGCCTCTAAGGAGCACTCTGGCTGTACTTCTTCCCAGACACATCCATTTGTCCTTGTCGCAATCCATGGTGCTTTCAATAGTCTTTTCCAGCACCACCATTCAAATGCACTGATTCCTCTTCCTTATGCAGTGTTCCACTTCACATGCATATGAGGCAATTGAAAACATCATGTGGTTACCAAGCCAATGTAACCACACAACGATCAGAAAGTTTGATGGCTGATGTCTTTGAAAGGTAGGCAATCAATCTGCCCCCAAACACTCACTGAATTCCTACATAGTGCATCTAGGGTTTGGATGTGCAAAAAGCATCTCAAAGAACAAATGCCAAATTCATTCCATCCTCAAAGAAAAACAAATGTTATTATTTAGGTACTGTTGTGTCACTTCTGACTCATAGTGACCCGAGGTACAACAGAATGAAATGCTGCCTGGTGGTCCTCACAATTGACATGTTTAAGCTCATTGTTGTAGCCGCTGTGACAATTATTCTCCTTAAGAATCTTTCTCTTTTTCACTGACCCAAGTATGATGTCCTTCTCCTTGGACTAGTTCCTCCTTATAACATGTTCAAAATATATGAGGCCAAATCTCACCATCTCTCACTTCTAAAGAGATTTCTGGCTGCACTTCTTTCCAGAGAGATTTGCTCTCCCTTAAGGGGGGGGGGGTAACTTTAAAATTTAGTGTTTTTAGGGAATGTTCAACATGGCTCTTTTTTCTGTTTTAGGTGTGATTTTTAGATTTGGAGATTCATATTTATTAAATTAACCAAATTTGAGCTCACCAGTGGAATTGACTCATGATAATCTAATTCACAAGAGGCTCACTTACAAAGTCGACCTTGAGCTTATTCATTTACACTTACCCTACCAAATGTCTCCCAGGGCACCATTTTCACATGCTATGTGGATTCCCTTCCCAGAAAAGACCGGCTAGATTAGGTCCAAATGATTGATTAACACTGAATTCAAGAAGAGAGAATTGTATGGCTTAAATAAAGGTTATTGATTGTGGTGCTGTAATAGCCCTCACTGCTAATGAAACTATTTGCCTGAATGATTTTACACCTGGGCCAGCCCATCAGAACCTACCTTTTCCTTGATGGTGCTGAGAGATCCTGAACAACTGTCCTCATCAACTTCTCATTAAGAGTTTAGTTCCAACATTGGCCTGTGGCTATTACAGGTGTCTCTGATCACCAATTGACCTTGATTTCCAATTATATTAGTGAAGATGGACTCTCTCAATCAAAAATGTTAGCAAGTTAGCTGAAACAGGATTGATTTAAAAAATAGACATTATTTGATCATTCTGAAACCAAAAATTGGTGTTTCTAGGTAGTGCAAACAGGTGACCTGATCAGCTGCTCACCAAAAGATTGAAGGTCAAATCCACCCAAAGATACCTTGGAAGAAAGGCCTTTCTGTGGCAGAAAAATCAGCCATATAAATGCTATAGAGAGTAGTTCTACTTTGACACACATGGTGTCACCATGAGTTGGAGTTGACTGGTTTAAACCAAATATTATGGCCAAGGGATCCAATGTTCTAATAATCCATGCCTGGATTTTTCAACCATCCTTAAGACGATTCCTACCTTTACAAATCACAAGACTGAGGGAGGCAGTTTCCTCAATGGAAAAGACAATTGATTGCCGGCAGTGACATCAATAGGGTTAATGTCATCCAATGGATAACTCATCATGTCAGCCCTCTCATAGATCTCCTCTATACCAGACAATATTTGAGTAACATTTGCTATCAATTATAATCATATAACAATAGATGATATATTTGCATCAATTGCTCCAATTTCTGAGATTGTATGAATAATAAATTATTTTGTAAATGAAAACATTTTTAGATTATTAGAAATTGAGTGTAAAGTTTTTAAAACTTTCCTCCTTTAAATAGTACTTTATTCTCAACAAAGCTATTGATACAGGCACACAAATACTATGACAATATTGTAGCTAAAACTCCATAAAATTTGGCTAAATCCCAAACTCAAAACCAATCTCACAGGCATAGAGTTGATGTCAACTTGTAATGACCCTATAAGACAGGTTCGAATTGCTTCTGTGGGTTTCTGACACAGTGACTCTTCGTGGGAGTAGAAAGCCTGATCTTTCTCCCACGGAGCAGCTGGTGGTAGCAAACTTCAGACATTGTAGTTAGCAGCCCAATGCGTAACTACAATGCCAGCAGAGTTCTGTTGGTAAAATCAGCCAGTTTAAAATCACCAACAACAGAAACAAGTGTGTGCGCTTATAGTATGTACAGATGAAAGCATGTATTTTTAAGTGTCATTGTAATTAGGTAATAATAATATCTGTGATGAGTGCATTAAAAGGTTCAAAAATAAAGTACCATAGAGTTCTAGCCTTGTGAAGAGACCTGGTGGCATACTGGGTTATATGTTGGGCTGCTAACTGCAAGGTCAGCAGTTTGAATCCACCAGCTGCTCCCTGGAGAAAGATGAGAATTTCTGTTCCCATAAATGTTTCCAGTCTAAGAAACTCAAAGGCAGGTCTAATTTTTTCCTGTAGGGTTACAATGAGTGGGAATTGACAGTAAGTTTTGTTTGGTTTGCCTTGTAGGGGGAGTCAAAAAGTTGGTGGGAAAATAGAATGAAAAGATCATGGAATTTATCCAAGAAGTTTTTGAAGCGCCTTTGTATTGATTCATATGTTAGACTTTAAAAAAATGCTTTTGTCAGGAAGTAAAGGAAAGAACTGGGTGACAAAGGGTATTTACAGAGGTCTAAATACTGGCATGTACATATGCAAATGTATTTATATAGGAGGGTGGGGAGATACATTGGGCCTCTACTCAAGTACTTCCTCAATGCAAGAACACCGAGTTAGTTAATTATGCCAACTTGGCCGATAAACACATGTGGGGTTAATTGAAGGGCAGAGGGATAAATGGCTTGGTGAGCCTCACCTTTCGAGTTCTTGGGTCTCTTGCTTTGTGGTCGCACCAGGGTGCAGCGGTCTTAGCAGTTCCCTGCTCCAGCGTGCAAGGCTGACTTCCTGCAAGACATCCCCAAGGAGAATCCACATGGCCCTACCCCGATGCAACCCTTGGTGCTGGAGCAGCAGTGTGGAGACCCCTGCCAGGGCTGAGATGCTTACACTTTCACTGACTCAGCTTTCCTCCTGCAGTCGTCATTGTTGCCTCTGTTTTGTGAGATGGGGGAGGACTTTGTGGACTGGTGTTGGACATATGGGGTAATGAGTTAATGTTGGACTTATGGGCTTGGGCAGCACTGGGTTGGGATATTTTCTTGATGCGCGCTTAACCTTTACATAAAACTCTCTCTTATATGTGAGTTGATGTGGATTTGTTTCTCCAAAGTACCCAGACTACAAACACTTTGTTTTAATAACCTGGCATTCTGTGATGCTCAGCTTCCTTACAAGATGACTGAAGACAAAGTGGGTGCTTAAGCAAATGTGGTGAATAAAACTGGTGGTGCCTGGACATTAAAAAATATGGTGTCTTGGGTCTTCAAGGCTTGAAGATAAGCAAGCAGCCATCTAGCTGGGAAGCAACAAAGACCATATGGAAGAAGCAACAGGATCAGATATCAGGTATCAGAAGACCCAAAAGAAAGAATTATGTTGATACAAAAGAGGGGGGCCAGAGTGGAGACCCAAAACCCATCTGTAGACTATTGCACATCCTCTCACAGAAAGGTCACAAGGAAGGGACAAGCCAGCCAGGGTGCAATACAGCATACATTATTCTAGTTCATTAATGCCCACCCCCTACTATCATGATCCCAGTTCTACCTTACAAATCTGGCTAGACCAGAGCATGCACACTGGTACAGATAGGAGCTCTCAACACACAGAATCCAGGACAGATAATCCCCTCAGGAACAATAATGGTAGTATCTACACCATGCAGGTAGGGTGAAGGTGTGAGGTATGGAGAGAAGGGAGAGAAAGGAGAACGAACAGTAATGATCCACGTATAACACCCACACACACGGTGATGAACAACAGAAACATGGGTGAAGGGAGACAGTGGATGGTATAAGATATAAAAATAATGATAATTTATAATTTTTCAAGGATTCCTGATGGTGGGAGGGCCAGGGAGTGGGGGTGTAAAAAAGAGGAGCTGATACCAAGGGCTCAAGTAGAAAGAAAATGGTTTGAATAGGATGATAGCAACATATATACAAATGTGCTAGACACATGGATATATAGATTGTTATAAAAGCTGTAAGACCCAAAACACTGATTTATAAAAAAGGTAGAAAGGTCCTAGCCTGGAAAACCCTACACAAAAGCTCTAATCTGCACACTTGGGTTCTCTATGAATCTGCATCAACTTGACTAAAATCTACAACTGTGTGCATATAGACTGCATACTAAGATAAGTAAATGTGTTTCAAATGTGTAATTCTTAAATGCTACCTAATTTCTAAGATCTGAACATCATTCAAAAGTTCACATGAACCTTTACATTTATATCTCCTTAGATCCTGCTTATAACACTGTATCCAAGAAAAGTTGTTAGATTCCATTGAATCAATTCCAACTCATAGTGTGATAGGTAGATTTATTGTGCCAACCTGGCCAATAGGAACATGTGGGATTAATAAGGTCACAGTTGATTGGAGGGCAGATGGCTCTGCAAGGCCTGCCCCCCACCCTCTCTTGCTCTATGGTGATCAGACCAGCATGTGGCTGCTTTAGCTCTAGTTCTCTACCTCAATTTGTGAGCTACACTACCTCAACCTGTGAATTGTGTCACTAGAGCTTGAGGTTCTTTTGAGACCTGCTTCACCATGTTGCTGGTGTGTACATCACTTGAGCTTGCGGCTGGTAGATCATATCATCTCGTATTGCTTGAGTTCAATATTCCATCTGGGCCCGCTTCACTAAGCTCCTGAGCTGCTGACTGTTGGTGACCCGTCCTGCTGTTTGATGCCTGTGGCTGGACTGCCTGCATTGTTCTTGGGAAGACTCAGCTGTCTGCTTCCTTGACCTTGGACCCACTAGCCCTCGTGAATTGATGGACTTCCAGTATATTAAATGTTCCACAGAAGTGAGTTGAACTGAGCACTCTGACCTGTTATACAATTAGCTGTTATATTCCTTCATGCTGTATCTCTCTATCTCTCTATCATCTATCTGCATATATATTCATAAGTGTCCTAGTTTTGTTTCTCTAGAGAACCCAGTCTAACATACATAGCAACCCAATGTACAATAAAATGAAACACTTCCCAGTTCTGCACCATCCTCTCATTTTTGAGCCAATGGTTGAATCAATCTCTTTTTTGCTGACCCTGTACATTACCAAGCAATGATGTCCTTCTCTGGGGACTGCTCCCTTCTAACAACATGTCCAAATTACATGATACAAAGTCAGCATAACGTCTAAGGAGCATTCTGATTATACTTCTTCTGAGACATATTTGTTTTTTCTTTTGGCAGTAAATGATATTTTCAATATTTTTTACCAACACCACAATTCAAATACACCAATTCTCCAGTCTTTCTGGTTCATTGTCCAACTATCAGATGCATATGAGACCATGGAAAATACCATGGCTTGGATCAGGCATACCTTAGTCTTCAAGGTAGTATCTTTACTTTCATACATGTTCAAGAGGTCTTTTACAGTATATTTGCCTAATGCAATGTGCCATTTTATTTCTTGAGTGATATTACCATGGTAATTGATAATGAAGTCAAGAAAAATTAAATCCTTGGCAACTTCAATATTATCTCCATGTATTATGATATTACTCATTGGTCCAGTTGCAAGGAGTTTTGTCTTCTTGATTTAGAACTGTAATCCATACTGAAGATTTCATCAATAAGTGCTTCAAATCCTCTTTGCTATTAGAAAGTACGGTTGTATATCGCTTCTCGGTCTTTTGGCTAAGATCAAGTGTAGAAAGTAAGTTTGTAGAATCTGCATATCACAGGCTGTTAATTAGTATTTCTCCAATTCTGGTACCATGTTATTTTTATAGAGTCTAGCTTCTTAAACTATTTGCTCAGCATACAGATTGAATAAATATAGTAAAAGGATACAACCTTGACATACACCGTTCCTGATTAAAGCCAGGCAATATCCCCTTGTTCTACTCCAACGCCTGTCTCTTGGTCTATGTACAGATTCTGCACGAACAAAATTAAGTGTTCAGCATTCTCATTCCTCCCATTTTTTCCCAGAGTTTGTCATAATCCATACAGCCCAATATCTTTATATAAACAATGAGA
This sequence comes from Echinops telfairi, assembly GCF_000313985.2. Lineage (NCBI taxonomy): Eukaryota > Metazoa > Chordata > Mammalia > Afrosoricida > Tenrecidae > Echinops > Echinops telfairi. The sequence goes on along the minus strand of NW_022103916.1, from coordinate 8,965,846 downwards.
TACAGGTAAATATCTTTCTGATATTCTTTTCTTTCAGTCAAGATTTATTTGACATCAGCAATACCCCTTGTTCCACACCCTCTTCTGAATCTGGCTTGAAGTATTGGTAATTCTCTCTTGATGTACTGCTTTTTAAAAATTATTTTCAGCAAAATTTACTTTCATGATTAATTAACGATATGGCTTGATAAAGTATGAATTCTGTTGGATCATTTTTCTTTTGAATTGGCAAGAAAATGGCTCTCTTCAAGCCAGTTAGCCAGGTAGCTCTTCCAAATTTCTTGGAGTAGGTGAATGGGCACTACCAGCATTGAACCCATTTGTTGCAACACCTCGATTTTTGGAGTCTTGTTTTTCACTAATGCCTTCAGTGTAGCTTGTACTACTTCCTTCAATTCCATGGTTTTTGATCATATGCTACTTCTTGAAAAGTTGAGTGTCTACCAGTTCATTTTGGTACAGTGACTCTGTATTCTATTCATTTTCTTTTGAAGTGTTCTCTGCTGTTCAATATTGCAACCCAAGACTTGAATTTTATTTTTGGTTGTTTCAGCTTGACAAAAGCCAAGAGGGTGCTTCCCTTCTGATTTTCTAACTCTAGGCCTTTGAATTTTTCATATAATATTTTACTTTGTCCCTTTGAGGCATCTGTTGACATCTTATATTCAGTTCTCTTACATCTTGACTTCTTCCTTTCATTTTACCCATTCTACATTTAAGAGCAAGTTTCAGAACTTCTTGTGATGTTTATGTAGTCTTTTCTTTCTTTCCTGTCTTAATGACTTTTTGGTTTCTTCATGTATGAATGTCTTTAATGTCATTCCACACTCCTTTGGTTTTTAGTTATTAATGTTCAATTCATGAAATGTATTCTGGAAATTGTCTCTAAATTCAGGTGGGATCTAGTCAGTCATACTTTGGCTCTTGTGGACTGTTTTGATTTTCTTCAGCTTCAACTTGAACTTGGATATGAACAATTGATACTTTCTTCCACAGTTAGTCCCTAGCCTTGTTTGTGCTGATGATAATAAACTTCTCCATTGTCTCTTTCCACAAATATTTTTTATTACATCTGTCAAGGTCCCAGTTTATGTTGTTGTTGTTGTTTTGTTAGGTGCCATTGAGTTGGTTGTAACCCATAGTAACCCTATACACAAAGTACAAAATACTGCTTGATCATATGTCACCCTCACAACTATTGTAATGCTTGAATTCATTGTTGCAGCCATTCAGAAACAAATATATCAGTCATTCCTTCTCATGGAGAACATTCTTTATTTAAAGTAGGTTTCTTGATATAATATTCACATATCATACACTTCCATAGTTAAATCACTTCAAAAAGAGTTGGATATACATCATCACAATCAGCTCTAATGCTTCCTTCCCCCCTCCTGCATCCACTGATTGCTCTCCAGTTCCCCTCCCTCGTCCCCCTCTCCTTCTCCATAACCATTGCAGCAGTTATTGTCTCTAGACTTCCACTCCTTTTGCGCTTCCAAAACTGAGAGAACTAACAGAAACAAACAAACAACAAAAAACACACACGAATATTTTAAAAGCCAGAGAATTAATCCAAGGACTTATTACTGAAGCTTTCAATTAAGTGTTTGTGAGGAGTATAATCAGTTTACCCAAAGAAAATGGTTTCCTGAGACCTATCCACCCAGTGTCATCAGGTTGATTCCAACTCATACTTGGTTATCCTTAAGGGCTCCAGACCATACCTGAGGGTTTAAGCAGATAAGGCAACTCTTGTTGATTGAACTTACCAGAAAAATCCACTAAGTGATATCAGCTTGACCTCAGGGGAGGGAGGTCTGGATAGTGAGTTAAACCACATAATTCAATCAATTATTCAAACATGACTATATAATAAAGTCCCAATTAAAACACAAGACATGGAGGATCAAGTGAACATCCTGATTGGTGAAATATACTGACGTATGGGAGGGCAATGCACCCTTTTGAAGGCATAGACTCTCCACAGTAGGAACCCCTTCTGCAGATCTTGCGCTATGTTTTACTTTCTAAATTGATTTGTATCCTCCATACTAAAATTATAACCAAAATAATACATTCTAGTGAATTATCAAATCAAAGGGTCTAATAGCCCCCACCTCCATTTTTAGCTAACAGTTCAGAAATGAAGGGACCCTCAGAAACCCTGAAGTTATGACTGGTATCCTGAAGGAGTAACAGGAACCCCTGAATTTGTAGGCAATTGGTCAGAAGCTCAGGTTTTCTGGGGACCCATGAACTTCTGACTATCTTACCTGTCATCTGAAGTCTTGAAAAGAGTTGGCAGACTGGAAAGCTGTGCCATTAGATTTATAAGATCTTACCTAACTAGCTCTAGTGTTTAGGGTCGGAAGAACAAGAAATATATTTACAGTTGGTATCAGAGAGAATATTTAGAGCTGGTATGTGTCAGACAAAGCACATACAAACATGGAGAGAGACACAATTTATTTTGCTGTTGTTAGGTGCCATTGAATAGGTTCCAACTCATAGTAATCCTTTGTGCAACAGAATGAAGCACTTCTCTGTTTTGTGTCATTCTAATAATAGTGGCTGTGTTTAAGCCCATTGTTGAGCCACTTGATGAATCCATCTCATTGAGAGTCTTCCACCTTTCAGTTGACTTTCTAATTTGCCATCATGATGTCCTTTTCCAGTGACTGGTTCCCACTGAAAACATATTCAGAGTAGGTGAGAAAAATCTCACCATTCATAATTCTACCGAGAATTCTGGCTGTTCTTCTTTCAAGACAGATTTTTTTTTTTGTCTTCTAGAAGCTCATGGGACTCTCACTATTTTTCACCAACATCATAATTTAAAAGGCAGCCATTCTTCCACTGTCTTCCTTATTCTAACTTTCACATGCATATGAAGCAATTGAAAATACTGTGACTGGGAGCAGACACATCTTATTTCTTAAAGTTACATCTTTGCTCTACAACAATTTAAAGAGGTCTTGTGCCACAGATTTTCCCAGTACAATATGAGGGGGTATGTGTTAGTCTGGGTAAACTAGGAAAACAAATCCACAGAAACTCATGAGAGAGAGTTTTATATAAAGGCTAAGTGTACGTTAAGAACGTATCCCAACCCAGTGCTGTCCAAGCCCATTAGTCCATATGTCTGACAGCAATCTACAAAGTCCTCCTCAATTTCACAAAACACACACAATGATGCCAACTGCAGGAGGAAAGATGAATCAGTGAGCATGTAAGCATCTCAGTGCTGGCAGGGGTCTCCACACAGCTACACCAGCACCCAGACCTCCCTCCCCTAAGCTGATATCACTTAGTGGATTTTTCTGGTAAGTTCAATCAACAAGAGTTGCCTTATCTGCATAAACCCTCAGGTATGGTCTGGAGCCCTTAAGGATAACCAGGTATGAGTTGGAATCAACCTGATGACACTGGGTGGATAGGTCTCAGAAAACCATTTTCTTTGGGTAAAATGGTTATACTCCCCACAAACACTTAATTCAAAGCTTCAGTAATAAGTCCTTCAAAATTTTGTTATATGTTACCGTAATAAAAGTTTAAGAAAATAATTTTAGCAATCCCCCAATATATGGTAGCTCTTACTGATGCTCTACTTCCAAAAATGAGCCATTGAAAACCCTATTCATCACAACAGAATGTAATCTGATATGGTAATAGAAAATGAGACCTTTAGATTAGGAGCCAAAACTCACTGCCATTGAGTAAATTTTAACTCAGAGTGACCCTATAAGACAGGGTAGAACTGTCCCTACGGGTTTCTGAGACTGTAAATCTTTATGGAAATAGAAAGCCTCATCTTGCTCTCTTGGAGTAGTTGGTAGTTTCAAACTGCTGACCTATGGCTAGCAGCCCAACATATAACTCGCTATGTCAGAGTGACTGCAACAATAAATTTAGACCAGATGATGCACAGTGGGACAGATGGGAATCAGAAATGCAGGGAATCTAGGACAGATGAACCTCTCAGGACCAGGGGTGACAGTGGCGATACCAGGAGGGAAAGGGGGTGAAGAAAGGGGGAATGGATCACAGGGAGCTATATATAACCTACTCTCTGGGGGACGGGCAGCAGAAGGGTGGGTGAAGGGAGACGCCGGACAGTGTAATATAAGATACAATAATAATTTATAAATTATTAAGGGTGCATGGGGGAGAGGGGAGGAGGAAGGGAAGGGGAGGGGGGAAAAAAGGAAAATGAGCTGATTCCGGGAACCCAAGAGGCAAGCGAATTTTGGGAATAATGAGGGCAACAAATGTATAGATGTGTTTTATACAATTGATCTATGTATTGTGATGAATTGTATGAGCCCCAATAAATTGATTGAGAAGAAAAATTATATAAAGTTAAATTCCTGCCAAAATTATGTGTTATAAATTATGTGGAAAATGATATTATTTCAAATGCTTAAATATGCTGAAGTAATTACAAATGTAATTTTTCTCATTAATCTCACTAGCATTTGGGGAGAAATTATATTTAATGTTTTGAGGAATGCATAATGTGAATATAAAATATATTGTTTCTCCTGAAAAAAAAATTAAATAAATTTAAGGATATCGACCATCATGAAAATGGTGCAGGATCAGGCAACACTTCATTCTGCTGTACAAAATTAAAAGTAATTCACACTATGCATGATGACCATGCAGTCAATGTTCCTTGGACAACATAATTTACATAATTCTTTCCAACACAATAATTTATCAAATAAATAACTAAAACCTGTTTGTACTTGCAAATCTAAAAGAATATTTTCACAGACCATTTTTCCAGATCTGGTTTGAGAAAATATGGTCCCCAAGTTCAATCTCCAATTCTATATAGGTAACAACATGAATGGAGGTGCTAGCCTTAATCTCTCTACTACACCCAATCATGCTCAGAGAAATATAATTTATCAGACTACTTTGGATGCCAGTTTCTCCTCTGACAATATTGACCTCTAGTTGTGCCCTGGAATGGAGAGAATGCTTCCTAAGACACTAGATGAGGTAAGACTCTAGAAATGGCATGTAGAAGCAAATGTTTAGGCATTACTCAGTGATGCACAACCCCAGAACTCACCAGAATACCTGGGGGTGCCTTTCACATAAATGATGTTACCTGGAGTTGTGTAATATGGCAGTCCATACTGGTGAATGCTGCATGTACTGTATACTGTCTCATGTAATCTATCTTATCTACTACAAAAGGAAAAATAGAAGGGCAGGGACACACTCTATCCCCAATCTTCATCTATAAGTTCCATATAGTGCATTTACTAAGAAGTATTTTATTCTATAGAAGAGAATAAGTAATTTTTTAATGATTATTTACAGGATATAAAGACATACTCTCAGATTATCATGTACCCAGTACAAAAGACTCAAAACATATCTGATTTTCTAATTTTTCCAGAACAGATTGCCTTAGACTGGGTTCTCTAGAGAAGCAAAGTGAGTGAAGCTTATATATGTATATATAGAGACAGGTTTATAACAAGAAAATCAATCATGCAGCTGTAGAGACAAGCAAGTTACAAGTCCATGGATTGGCTGTCAGGCTGGAGTCTTCTCCTGACTCATGTAATAGCAGAGGTTATTGAACCCAAGATTTCCATGTCAGACAGTGGAATTAATCCAAGGTCAGTAGGGAAGGTGGTAGGCTGTTGATTTTCAGGATTGTCAGGCAATATGGAAGACCACTGGCTCAAGTCTAAAGAAACATTGAATTTTGCACCACATGCAGGATTCAGGCTCAGCAGAAAACAAACAAGCAAACAAGCTATGTCCACTTTTTAGGAAACTTCCTTTCATTTGATCGACTGCTCATAAATGAACCCATCATGGAAGTAATTACGTTATGCTAGATACCGTCAGGGAGTTTACTAGTTTAGTTGCCAAACCAAAGAGAATTCTGATTCATCCAAGTTTAAATAAGCCTTAACTATCACATAAGAAAACTTTTTCACCATAAACATTTCTTTAACAAATGATCTAATTTTATTTTCTCAAAAAAAATCCCCTTTGCTCCACCAAAACAAATAACCAAATAAAATTGTTCGCATCCCTAACCATTACACCACATTAACATTTATGAGCAGGACAACAGTGGGGAATATACTGAAAGAAGATAATTTGAATACCACCCCCAAATGACTTTAAAACAAAAATGATTTTTAAAATCTTTGGCTTTGTTCTTAATGTATGCATTTCTTATTAAGTGCAAGGATTCCTTTGAGTGGCTTAGACAATATGAAGTCAATGCCGAATCATAAATCTGAATATACTCAAATAAACCAAGAGACAATGTGTTCACACTATGGAATCTTTCAGTACTGGGTGTCTTGGAAGAGCATGCCAAGTAGAGAGGGTCTGGGTGTACAGAAAAGGGGCCCTATACTCTTATTTACTGTTTCTGTGTAGCCTTGGTGATGTAATGGGTTATATGTTGGGCTGTAAACTGTAAAGTTAGCAGTTTGAATTCTTCAACAATTCCTCATGAGAGTTTAATGCTTTGGCAGAAAATACCAAAACCCATGCTGATTCCTTTCTTCTTGGCAGGTTTTCCTTGGTTCCTTGGAGTTCCCTGGTTTGCAGATGACCCTCACATGGTGACTGACTTCACTCATGTGTTCATGTCCAGTTAGCCTGACTTTTATTATTCTGAATTGGTTAGAGCCCACTGTACCCAGTATGATACAGTATAATAATATAGCAATAAAAACTCAATTTCCAAACAAGATTGTATCCACAGGTATGCTGTTGCTAGTTGCCATCAAGTCCACTGTAACTCATGATGACTTTATGCACAACAGGAAGAAACATTGCTCATGTCTGTGCCATGAGGTCAGTGATTATATGACTGTTGAGATAGAAACATAACTATTTAAGCAGACATGTGTCCTTGTTCCTCTGTAAAGAAACAAATTAAAAAGTATGGATACCCTGCACCCTATTTACCATAAAAAAAGAAAACCTATTGCTGTTGAGTCAATCCCAATTCATAGCAAACCTGTATAGGGTTTCTGAAGTTGTAAATCTTTTTAAATAGTTTTATTGGCACTTATCCACATATCAGATAGTTCAATAGTTCAACCATATCAAGAAGGGTTGTGCAATCTTTATCACAATCAATTTTAGAACATTTTCTTTTTCCCTGTACTCATTATTCATGCTATTTTTTCAATTTTGGCAAAAAATATACACAACAAAACATTATCTGTTTCAACAACTTCTACATGTATAATTCAGTGGCATTGATTTTACTCTGCATGTTGTGCTTGCAAGGTCGAATTTGAGTCATGGTAGTGGGAGCGGGGAGGAAATATTTAGGAACTAGAGGAAGGTTGTATTTTTCATCGTTGTTACATCGCACCCTGACTGGCTCATCTCCTCCCCAAGACCCCTGTGCAAGGGGATCTCAAGTTGCCTACAAATGGGCTTGGATCTCCACTCAGCACTCCCCCCATCATTCACTATGGTAAGATTTTTTTGTTCTGATGATGCTTTATACCTGATCCCTTCGACACCTCGTGGTTGCATAGGCTGGTGTGCTTCTTCCTTGTGGGATTTGTTGCTTCTGAGTTTGATAGCTGCTTGATTACCTTCAAGCCTTTAAGACCCCAGATGCTATACTTTTTGATAGCCAGGAACCATCAGCTTTCTTCGCCACATTTGCTTATGCACCCATTTTTCTTCAGTGATCCCTTCGACACCTCGTGATCACACAGGCTGATATGTTGTTCCATGTGGGCTTTGTTGCTTCTGAGCTAGATGGCTGCTTGTTTAACCTTCAAGCTTTTAAGACCCCAGATGCTATATCTTTTGATAGCCGGGCACCATCAGCTTTCTTCACCACATTAGCTTATTCACCCGCTTTGTCTTCAGCAGTTGTGTTGGGAAGGTGAGCATCATAGAATGCCAATTTACTAGAAGAAAGTATTCTTGCATTGAGGGAGTACTTGAGTGGAGGCCCAATGTCCTTCTGCTACCTTAATACTAAACCTATAAATATAGGCTCATAGATCTATTTCCCCATCCTCATATAAATATATTTGCATACGTACATGTCTTTATCTAGACCTCTATAAATGCCCTTTGCCTCCCAGCTCTTTCCTCTATTTCCCTTGATACTCCTCCTGTCCCACTATCATGCTCAGTCCCCACCAGGATTTCAGCACTTCCCCTTTGTTACATTCCCCTTGATCAGGCCCTATCAGGTGTCCCACACCCACTTCCCCAATTTGGATCGCTTGTTGTTCCCTTGTCCCTGGGTTTGTTAACACCTCTTCCCTTCCCCCCACCTCCCCCTCTCCGATGTCCTCCCGGAACTGTCGGTCCCGTTGTTTTGTCCTCCAGATTGTTCAGCCAGCCTATCTTATTTAGACAGAACCGTGGAGATAATAACATGCACAAAAACAAGACAGAGCAAAACCAAGCAACAATGTACACCAAAATAGCAACAACATCAAGCCACTGACAAAGAAAAAATTAAGATATACCAAGAAAGAAAAGCTTGTAGTTAGTTCAAGGATCGCTGGCCTTTAAGAGTGTTTTCCAGTCCAGCCTGTTGGGGCACCACACCCTGTCCCCAATGTCCACCCTCATCATTCCCTGGGGATCTTGCTGCTCACCTCCCCCCAACCAGGACTTTCTGTGGTTCCTTTGACAGCCAAAAGAAGCAAAATCAAATGGGCATTTCAAAATTCAACTGTTTCCTACTCAAAAGTAACTTCTTTCAAAATTTCTGCAGATATATGTAAATATATTTATATATGATGATGGGAAAATAGATCTAAGTGCATATATTTATAGATTTAGTATTAAGGTAGCAGATGGACATTGGACCTCTACTCCAGTACTCCCTCAATTCAAGAACACTTTGTTCTATTAAATTGGCATTCCATGATGCTCACCTTCCCAACAAGCTCGCTGAAGACAAAGTGGGTGCATAAGCAAATGTGGTGAAGAAAGCTGATAGTGCCTGGCTGTCAAAACATATAGCGTCTTGGGTCTTAAAAGCTTGAAGATAAACAAGTGACCATATAGCTGAGAAGTAACAAAGCCCACGTGGAGGAAGCACACCAGCCTGTGTGATCACGGGGTGTAGATGGGATCAGGTAGCAGGCATCAAAGATCCAGAACAAAAAATTATATCATTGTGAATGAAGGGGAGTACAGAGTGGAGACACAAAGCCCATTTCTAGGCAACTGGGCATCCCCTTACAGAAGGGTCACAGGGAGGAGACTAGCCAGTCAGCATGCAGTATCTCATCGATGAAACATACAACTTTTGTCTCGTTCTTTAATGTTTCCTCTCCCCCCCCCCACTGTCATGATCCCAATTCTACCTTACAAATCTGGCTAGACCAGAGCATGTACACTGGTACAGATAAGAGCTGGAAACACAGGAAATCCAGGACAGATAAACCCCTCAGGACCAATAATGAGGGTAGCGATACAAGAGGGTAAGGGGAAGGTGGGGGAGAAAGAGGGAATCAATCACAATGATCTACATATAACCCCCTCCCTGGATGATGGACAACAGAAAAGTGGGTAAAGGGAGACGTTGGACAGTGTAAGATATGACAAAATAATAATAATTTATAAATTATGAAGTGTTTGTGAGGGGGAGGGGGGGGTAGGGAGGGGGGGGAATGAAGAGCTGAAAGCAAGGGCTCAAGTAGAAAGAAAATGTTTTGAGAATGACGAGGGCAACAAATGTACAAATGTGCTTGACACAATGGATGGATGTATAGATTGTGATAAGAGTTGTATGAGCCCCCAATAAAATGATTTCTTAAAATTTCCTTCCATTTGTGTGTAATTTTTGGTTTAGCCGTTCGCCACTTCTTATGCTATTCCATTACAGATGTGCTATTTCTGATTTTCCAGCCCCCCCTTTTACTCATACCTCCCAATGGAAGTTTGATTTGTTTATCAAGATGAGGTCAAGAAACTATTGGAAACCACCTGGTCCAGGCCAATATTAATGCTGAATGCATCTGTGACTGTTTCTCTGCTCTGATCTTCCAGAGTGGCCACATCCTTCTAAGTCTTAATTCCTACCTTAAACCTCCTTGTTTCCTGAAACATGTGTAGTGGATTTGTTTTTCTTACCAGGTCCTTACTGATAGAGTATTTTTGTCAAAGTTTGCTTGTAGAAAGTCTTGTCTAAACTCTTGCTGCATAGTGGCAGTCAAGATTGCTACTTTAATGCCAGAGTTCTGAGAGCGAGAATATAAAACTGAGTGTGGAGTGCGGTGGTGCAAGACACAGGAATCATAAGGTCACTGTATCAAGGGAGTCCCCTACCTGTTTTGATCACAATATCAGAAACCTACTTCAAGTAGCTGGAAAAAAATAGATGGGAAGGCTATTATAAGGATACTGAGATAACTCTTGGAATGTAAAAAAGATTAAATAACCAAACATCAAGAAAAACATACAACAGGATCTGAAGAAAATGGGAGATTTATTCATTCCTTTTGCCCATCTGAATTTTTATTTTGTTCTTCATGTTGACTGCAGAAAGACTTTCTGTGGCTCCCAAGACAAGTGGAAGCAAATATTTGAGATTAGTTTGTATAGGAACAGCAGGCAAATCAAGATAGAAAGAGAATCATCCCCCTGCATTAAAGCTGGAGTCAAGTTCTCAAAGCTTTGGGTGTAGTCGGTACACACAGACTCTCAACCTAGAAAATGGGTATGTCATAGAGAGGTCTGTGGGGTAGGTCTCAATGCCAACTATGTGGACACCCCTCTCCGCCCCCCCACCCCGCCCGAAGACGGTACTTCAGAGGACAGCACTGAAACTACAGCTTGGGGAGAAGGGCATGTCCGATTAGAGCACACAGGAAAAACAAAGAGGGATGGAGAGGGAGGGAAACACATCCTGGCCCACCAAGCCCTGAGGGCGATATTCCTGCTAAAAGCAGACTATGCACAGAGAGGACCATAAGGCCGGCCCCACCACG
>NW_022103916.1:8944256-8952129 GCF_000313985.2 Echinops telfairi | reverse complement strand
CTGATACCAAGGGCTCAAGTAGAAAGAAAATGCCTTGAAAATGATGATGACAGCATATGTACAAATGTGCTTGACACAATGGGTGATTGCATGGATTGTGATGAGATGTAAGAGCCCCCAATAAAAGTATTTAATTTAAAAAATCTTTAAAAAAAGAAAATGGGTATGGCTGGAGCCCCAGTAAGAGAGGTATTAAAGGATGACATTACAAGAGAAGTATAATGTTCAAGCTTGCATGCCACTTGTACACAATTCATGGTGCTCTGATTATGCAAAGAAACATCAGTGAAAATAGTTGAGTTAAGAACTTTGAAAATTCTTTTGCCATAAAAGCAACAAAACATTGTAAAAATTGTCAGTAGTATTCTGGAAACTAAATGAGTGCTTGCAGAAATCTAATGAACATGTAAGCATGAACAATAGTTGAATTTTGGTAATAATAGAAAGCTTTGTGGCACCTTTAAGTGCTCCAGATCTGTATTTACTCTTGAATATACAATTGTTGTTGTTAGGTGCTGTCAATTTGGCTACAGTTCATAGTGACTCTATGTACAACAGAACAAAACACTGCCCAGTCTTGTGCCAGCCTCACAATTGTTCCTATGTTGGAGTCCATCAATGCAGCCACTCTGTCAATCCATTTTACTGAAGAGCTTTCTCCTTTCTCTTTAGAAAAGGACATCATGCTTGGCAAAGTAGCAGGGGGGACTGGTCTCTCTTCACAACAGGCCCAAAGTATGTGAGATGATGTCTTACCATCTTTGCCTCTAAGGAGCATTCTGGCTATATTTCTTCCAAGATAGGTTTGTTTCTTCTTTTGGCATTTCAGTTGGCATACCATCGATTGTTTTTGGTTAATGCTTTCAATGCAACCTGAACTTTTCTTCTTCTGGTACCATTGAGTCTTGATCATAGGCTACCTTTTGACTGCTGCTTCCACGAGTACTGATTGTGGATTCAAGCTAGAGGAAATCCTTGACAATTTCAATATTTTCTTAATTTACTATGATGTTACCTATTAGTCCAGTTGTGAGAATTTTTGTTTCTTTCAATTGAGATGTAATCTATATTGAAGGCTGCAATCCTTGATCTTCATCAAGTCCTACAAGTCCTCCTCTCTTTTGGCAATAAAGGTGATGTCATCTGCGTATCACAGGTTGTTACTAAACCTTCCTCCAATTCTGATGCTGCGTTCTTCTTCATATAATCCAGCTTCTCTGATGATTTTCTCAGCATACATATTGAATAAGTATGGTGACAGAATGAAACCCCAGGACACAGCTTTCCTGATTTTAAAACATGCAGTATACTCTTGTTCTGCTCACACAACTACCTCTTGATCCATGTACAGGTTCCAAATGAGCACAATGGAGAGTACTGGTATTCCAATTCTTTTCAAGGCTATCTATAGTTTGTTATAGTGCACACAGTCACACAACTCATAATAGTCAATAAAACACAAGTAAACATCTTCCTGGTATTCTCTGCTTTCAACCAAGTTCCATCTGACATCAGAAATTATATCCCTTGTTACACATACTCTTTTGAGCCCAGTCTGAACCTCTGGCAGCTCCCTGTCAGTGTACCACTGCAACAGTTGTTGGATAATCTTCAGCAGAATTTCACTTGCATGAGAAATCAGTGATATTGTTCTATAATTTGAGCATTATGTTGGGTCACCTTTCTTTGGAATAGGTACAAATATAGATCTTTTCCAATCAGTTGGTCAAGTAGCTGTCTTCCAAACTTCCTGGCATAGACAAGTAAGTGCTTCCAGTGCTCCATCAACTGGTGGAAACATTTCAATTGGCATATCATCCATTCCTGGAACCTTGTTTTTGGCTAATGCTTTCAGTGCAGCTTGAATTTCTTCCTTCAGTACGATTGGTTTTTGATCATATGTCACCTGCTGAAATGGTTGAATGTCAGCTAGTTCTTTTTGGTACAATGACTCTGTGAATTCTTTCCATCTCCTTTTGATGGTTCCTGCATCATTCAATATTTTGCCCATAGAAACTTTCAACATTGCACCTCAAAATTTGATTTTTTTTAAGTTCCTTCAGTTAAGATATGCTGAGTCTGTTATTCCATTTTGGTTTTCTAACTCTGTCTTTGCACATTTCATTATAATATTTGCCTTTGTCCTCTCAAGTTTGCTTTTGAGAGTTTTTGTCCAGCTCTTTGACTTCATCATTTCTTCCATGTACCTTAGCTACTCTATGATTAAGAGCAAGTTTCAAAATCTCTTCTAACATCCATTTTGTTTTTTTCTTTCTTTCCTGTCTTTTTAATGACCTTTTGCTTTCTTAATAAATGATGTTCTTGATGTCTACCACTAGTGTTCAGTGCATCAAATCTGTTCTGGAGATGTTCTCAAAATTCAGGTTGAATAGATTCAAGGTTGTATTTTTGCTCTCATATATTTGTTTTAATATTTTTAACCTTTATCTTGAACTTGCATATGAGCAATTATGGTTTGTTCCATAGTCATTTCCTGGCCTGGTTTAGCTGCTGATATTGAGCTTCTTCGTTGCGTCTCCCCACAGATGTAGACAATTTGATTTCTGTGTGTTCCATCTGGAGAAGTCCATGGTTATAGTCATTTTTGTGTGTTGTTGAAAAAAGGCACTTACATGAAGAAGTCATTGTCCTTAGAAAATTCTATCATGCTCTCTCCAGTTTTGTTTCTATTACCAAGGCAATATTTTCCAACTCCTGTTTATTCCTCTTTTTTTATGACATCTGCATTCCCATCACCAATAATTATCAATGAATCTTGATTGCATGTTTGGTCAACTTCAGACTGAAGATTTTGGTAGAATTCTCCAACTTCTTCATCAATAGCTTTCATGGTTGGTGCATAAATTTTAATAATAGTTTTATTGATTGGATTTCCTGGAAATCAGATAGATATAATCCTATTAAAGACAACTTTGTACTTTAAGATAGATCTTGAAATGTTCTTTTTGATCATGAATGCAATGGCATTCTTCTTTATTGTTTCATTCCCAGCATAGTAAAGGATAGGATTTTCTGATTCAAAAAGGCCAATGTCAATCCATATCAAGTAACTAATGTTTAGCATGTTGATTTTTATGTTTCATTTCATTTTTTACAGCTTCCAATTTTCCTAGATTCATGTTTCATACATTTTGAGTTCTGATTATTAATTGATGTTTTAAGCTTTTCTTCTCATCTTGAGTCATGCCTCATCAGCAAGTAAAGGTCTCAAGGGATTTTCTCCCATGGATTTTACTCCATCCACATCACCATGAGAAGGCAGCTCTTCCTCAGTCATATATAAGTGTCTTTTCACCCTAAGGGCTCATCTTCTGACACTATCTTTGACAATCTTTTCTTCAAGAGCTTTTCAGTATTTGACAATATTTCTATTCTGTTTTTAAGATTTTCAGTGGTTAATTCCTCCAAAGCAGATAGCCTATTTCTTCTTCAAAATCTGTTCTTAATCTGGAAGTTCTGATGAAATTTGTTCACTTTGGGTGACCCTGATGTCATTTGAAATATTGGTGACATGGCTTCCAGCATTATAGCAACACACAAGCCACCGCAGTATGACAAACTGACAGACATATGCTAGGAATATACAATAGCTTTGAAAAATATCAACCCACATTCCCAGTGCAGCCTGACAGCTATCTTGACTTTTCTGTGGTTCCCTGGAAAAATTCATTTTGCAAGGCTATCTGTATTTCAACCTACTCAAAGCGTCCCCAGAGAAAACATCTCTTTCTTCAGAAGGTGTCAAAAATTATTACAAGTAACTATGTGGCTGCATAAGGTAATGAATAGCAGTTGGGGCATAAAATAGACTAATTAAAAATCTTTAAGGGAAAAACTGAGAAATAAAATGTCCATGGAAGATTGAAGAACTCTGTGTGGGAGGCTACACAGATGTATAGGGCTGTGCACATGCCTACTCTTATGTGCATGCACAGCAATGACATGAGAAGGCCTTAAGCTTTTATCTGGTTTGAGAATCTACATAGGAGGAAGGCTAAAGTTGAAATGCCTGGCTTAATGATGAAGGTATACCCCAAAAGATAAACATAGAGCCCCTCAGAAAATACTAGGAATTTTCTTGGTTCCAGGTTTTAAAGAAAATATCTGTCCAATAAATAGCCTACCATTAAACCAACCAAATAAAAATCTTAATTAGTCACATATAGCAAAGAACACAGATTTTATAAAGTTAATTTAGAAAGATCATTAAACAAATAACCATCACAACCAGCAACAACAACACCAATTCTGGATAGGGGGTAAAATCTGGTTTCAAGAATTGACACATTATATTATTTTAAATATTCAGCTTTTTAAAAAGCATGAGCCATTCAAAGAAAAATGAAAATGTGGCCTATACACAGGAAAAAATGCTATCAATAATTTTGGTGGAGTTTTTTTGTCCCTGAGGAAGCTGCATGTTAGACTTACTAGTTCAATAATTTAAATCAGCTCTTTTAAAAATATTCAAAGAGCTAAAGGAAGCACATCTAAAGAACTAGAAATATGAGAACAATGTCTCCACAGAGAAATCAATAAAGAGAAAAAATTATATTAAAAATGAATTAAATGAAAATCCTGGTTTTTAAGAGCACAGTAATTTAAATGAAACTGTCAATAAAGAGCTCACTCAAAAGCATGCAGGAACTGACAGAAGAAAGAATCAACACATTTGTAGATAAGTCAACTGAAATTATACAGTTTGAGGAACAAAATGAAAAAATAATCCTTGAAAAATAAACAGAGACTTCACCAACTACAACAACATATCAACATATGCATAATAGAAGTTCCAAAGTAGAGGAAAGAGAAAAGGACAGAAAGACTATATTCAAATAACTAATGGCCCCAAATGTACCAAATCTGATTAAAACCATTAATTTAAACACCCCAGAAGCTTTACAAACTCTTACCCAGGCACATTATCAAGAAAGTGAAAAGAAAACCTACAGAATGGGAGAAAAAATTCGGAAACCATATAACAAATAAAGGTAGGATATCCAAAATATATAAAGAAAATCTATAACTCAATAACAAAAAAGACGAACAATTCAATTATAAAATAGGCAAGGAACTTCAACAGCCTATTCACCAAAGATATACAAAAGACTGACAAGCACATGCAAAGATGTTTTTCTTTGTTTTTGTGGTTAGGTATCATCAGGTCTGTGCTGACTCACGGTGGCCCCATATGAAAATAAAGTGAAACACTGTCCAGTCTCATGCCATCCTCATAAGCATTGCTGTGTTTGAGCCCATTGTTACAACCACTATGCCAATCCACCTTGTCGAGGGGCTTCCTCTCTGCCCCTGACCAAGCATTTTTTACTTGACCAATCATGAGGTCCTTCTTCAGGGACTTGTCACTCCTAGTGACAGGGTCGCAAGATATGAAGTAAAATCTCCCTAAACCCACTGCTGTTGAGTTTATGACTCATATCAACCCTATAGGAGAGAGTAGAAATATGCCATAAGGTTTCTGAGATCATAAACCGTCACAGGAACAGATAGCCTTATGTTTCTCCCACCAAGCTGCTGGTGACTTTGAACCACAGACTTCCTTAACTTGTGAAGTCTCATTCACTCACTGTCATCAAGTCCATTCCAACTATAGCAACACTCTAGGGTAGGGTATGACTGCTCCTGTTGTTACCGAGACTGTAGCCCTTTATGGGAGTCGAAAAACTCCTCCTTCTCCAGCAGAGCACCTGGTGCTTGTGAGTTGCTGACCACCTAACCACTACACTCTTTTGAAATCCAAATCAAAATCAGAATGGATTACCACTTCGCTCCCACTGGGATGGCTATTATTGGGAAAATACCAGGTGTTGGAGAGGATGTACAAAAATTGTAACCCTCTCTCATTGCTGATGGAAATGTGAAATGGTGTGACTGCTCTGGCAAACAGCACTTCCTCAAAAAAAGTTAAAGATCATATGACTGAGGATTCCACTGTAGTTAAAAGAACTGAGAGCAGGGACTCGAGCAGATACTTGTACACCAATGTTTGTTATAGCATTATTCACAATAGCCAAAATGTAGAGACAACCCAAGTTTTCTACAGCTTGGGTTGGCTTTTGTGACAAAGAAGTCATATAATTACAACATCTATCCACAAAAGAATAGACAGAAAAATGCAATATAGACACACAATAGAATATTATTCATCTATAAAGAGAGGCAAAATTCTGAGATATGTTACATTGTGGATGAACTTAGAACACATTATGATGAGTGAAATATGTCAGACATAAAGGGACAAACACATGAAATGTCGAGAATAGAAAAATGCATAGAGACCAAATATTAGTGGTTACTAGGGAATAACGGGCTCTGCTGGTGTGGTGGACTTTTCATTGGGCTGCTAGCCACTATACTAAGGTTGGGAGTTCAAACCTAACAACCAACCCTATAAAGAAAGATATGCAGCCGTACTGGCTATTTCCATTCAATAGCAGTGACTTTGAGAGATGAAGGGGAAGGAACTGGAAATTTAAAATGTTTAAAGAGTTGTTAAGGATTGAATTGTGTCCTCCCAGTTATATATTGAAATCTTGTCTCCTATACTTACGGACTGAAGAAGAAATTGAAGTTGTAAAACTATTTCATTCACTTGACACAGCAATCAACAACCATGGAAGCAGCAGTCAAGATAGCAAATGACAAACTACATTGGGTAAATATGCTGCAAGGAACCTCTTTAAAGTTCTAAAAAGCAAAGATGGCACTTCAATGGCTCAAGTACACCTGAACAAGCCGCTGTTATTTTAATTGCTGCATATTGCAAAAGTTAGATAATGAAAGAAGAAGAATGAAGAATGGATACATTCAAACTGTGGTATAGGTGAAGGATGCTGAATATACCTTGGACTGTGAGAAAGAACAAATCAGTCTTGGAAAAAATACAACCAGAATGTTCTTGGAAGTGAGAATGACGAGATTAATCACTAGGAAAGGACATCATGCCCGGCAACGTAGAGGTCAGCTAAAACCAAGGAAGCCCTCAATGAGATGGATTGCCACAATAGCTGCACCAATGGACGGATGCACCAATGGTTATGAAGATGGCACCGAGCTGAGCAGTGTTTCCTCCTGTTGTGCATAAAGCCATCATGAGCCAGAGCAGACTTGATGGCAACTAGCAACAGCATACCTGTGGATGCAATCTTGTTTAGAAATAGGGTTTTCATTGCTATATTATTATACTGCATCATACTGGGTACAGTGGGCTCTAACTAACCAATTCAGAATTATAATAAGCCGACTAACTGGACATGAACACATGAGTGAAGGCAGTCACCATGTGAGGGTCATCTGCAAACCAGGGAACTCCAAGGAGCCAAGGAAAACCTGGGACTGCCAAGAAGAAAGGAGTCAGCATAGTTGAGACCCTGATTTGGACTTGTAGCTTCCAGAACTGTAAGTAGACAAAGGTCTGTCTTTTAAAGTCACCGTTTTTCAGTATTTGCTGCCAAAGCATTAAATTCTCATGGGGAATTGTTGGAGGTTTCAAACTGCTAACTTTACGGTTTGCAGCCCAACATATAACCCATGACACTACCAAGGCTACACAGAAACACTAAATAAGAGTATAGGGCCCCTTCTTTTCACCTTTGGGATTCTGAGCACAAGTGCCCTGCTACTTGGTGCCACTCCACCATCACCAAACCCATCCTTATCTCCCTTAAAGGCCATCCATCCCATTTATTTACCTTTTCTTGCCTCCACTTAATTGCAAGCCCTGGGAATCATGATCCCCTCACGTATCAGTTTAAGGTACTGGGCTCAGTGAAGACTACTTCTGGTGCCTTAATGATGTCACTCTTGACAAAGAAACATTGTCTTGTAGAAG
>NW_022103916.1:8930461-8940072 GCF_000313985.2 Echinops telfairi | reverse complement strand
TTCAAGCTTTTAAGACCCCAGAAGCTATATCTTTTGATAGCTGGGCACCATCAGCTTTCTTCACCACATTTGCTTATTCACCCGCTTTGTCTTCAGTGGTTGTGTCGGGAAGGTGAGCTTCATAGAATGCCAATTTAATAGAAGAAAGTATTCTTAATGACTTTTCCCCTAAAATCAGATTTCCAAGTTCTTTGTAGACTTTGACTTAGAAATTTTTCTTTCTTTCCTGCCTTTCACAGTAGCTTTTCATTCAGTGATCATGGACCATGGGACTGGGTGGGTCCCCCAGTGGTAGACTTATTTCAAGGCCCATTTGCTAATTAGAGTTGCAGCTCATCTTACCAGTGAATGGATGTGTGTAGTTGTAGCCCATGGTGCTATAGCCTGAGCTGACCCTTGTGACAAAGAAAGTAAGTAATTGCAACTTCCAACACTTGTTTTTAGTCATCTTGTAATCTCACAGTATCCAACTCACTCATCTCATGGGTCTTTCAAATTCTACATCTTTTAATAAACCCAAGCCAGGTGAGTTTGGGGAACATAACATCATAATGGATCTAAGTCATCTGCAGTAACTATGAAGAAAGACTACATGCCACTTTTGATTTAGACAATAAGATCTGCTCAGATTTCTACCTGGAAACAAGAAGGATTGTAGATAATATCAAACACAGGACTTGACTGGGTTGTGAAATGAGTCTGATAAAGTGTCTAATGACCTTTTTTCTGCTTCTTTGAGCAGAATATGAGAAGATTTTTCCATTAACTTGAGAAACAAGCTGCTTAGATAAATATCAGAATCTGATGAGGACATCACAAAGAAAAAGGAGAGAAAAAGAGAAGAAACGTAATACCAACACAGAAGATGAACAAAAGTAGTAAGTGGATAAAGAAAAAAAAATATGATACTTTTTAACAGGAGGCATAAACAACAGAAGCTGGGTTTTCCAAAGCTAGCTTCTAAAGCTTTCAGTGCTGGTAAAGAAAAGGAAAGGCAATGTGTGGGGCTTTACATGGCACTATCTAAAAGAACTGGGACTATAAATACCATATGACTCAGCAACACCTATGCTTGGCATATATCCTAAAGAAATAAGAAACAGAATAGGAACAGACATATGATCTCCCATGTTCATTGTAGCACTGTTCAGAATAGCAAGAAGCTGGAAACAGCTCAAATGCCCATCAGTAGAAGAATGGATAAAGAAACTCTGGTACATACACACAATGGAATACTTTGCATTCCTAAAAACCAGCGATAAACCATGAAACACCTCATGACATTGAGGAACATGGAAACCATAATGCTGTTTGAAGTTTGTCAATCACAAAAGGACAAATATTGTATGTGTCCACTACTATAAAGATACTCACCAAGAAGAAGGCAGGCATCTGCTCTTGGGTCATGCAATCTTCTAATCTGTTCTCCCAAGCAAGAAGGTAGAGGGCCAGCCTAGTGCCCATGACCATATATCACTCCCTTTATATGTACATGTTAAAAACCAGTTCAATAAAGGAGACCTCACCTCAGCTAAGGTCAGTTCTTCAAGATGCGGGGAGAAGGAAAAGAGTGAACAGCTGTTAGCATACAACACTGCCCCTAAGGTCACTCCAAATCACCAGACACACCTACACTAGTGATAAGTGAAATGTACAAGTACAAGATGCAGGATGGTGGGCATGTATATCTCAGAGAAAGCAATTACATCATTATGTTAGTGAGTAAGATGGTTGCAGCAACCTCCCAACAGAAAAAAAAAAAGCTTGTGATAGGTAGGTTTATTGTGCCAATCTGGCCAGTAGGAACATGTGGGATTAATAAGGTTACAGTTTGATTGGAGGACAAAGAGATAAATGGCTCTGCAAGATCCGCCCCTCTCTTGCTCTCTAGTGATCGCACCAGTATGCGGCTGCTTTAGCTAGTTCTCTGCCTCAACTTGTAAGCTATAC
Source organism: Echinops telfairi (assembly GCF_000313985.2). Classification (NCBI taxonomy): domain Eukaryota; kingdom Metazoa; phylum Chordata; class Mammalia; order Afrosoricida; family Tenrecidae; genus Echinops; species Echinops telfairi. The sequence goes on along the minus strand of NW_022103916.1, from coordinate 8,938,122 downwards.
TACCTGTGGGACAGGCAACCAGTGGATTGTGTCACTAGAGCTTGAGGTTCCTTCAAGACCTGCTTCACCATGCTGCTGGTGTATACATTGCTTGCGCTTGAGGCTGGTGGATCCTATCACTGCTCATTGCTTGAGTTTGATATCCCATCCAGGCCTGCTTTGCTGAGGTCCAGAACTGCTGACAGTTGATGACGTACCCTGCTGTATGCTGCCTGTGGCCGGACTGCCTACATTGTTCTAGGGAAAACTCAGCTGTCTGCTTCCTTGACCTTGGACCTAGCAGCTCTGTGAGTTGAAGGACTTCCAGTATATTAACTGTTCCACAGAAGCGAGTTAAACTGAGCCCTCTGTACTGCTATGGTGGATTAATTAGCTGGTGTGTGTGTGTGTGTGTGTGTGTGTGTGTGTGTGTGTGTGTAAAATCATAAGTGTCTTGGTTTTGTTTCTCTAGAGAACCCTGTCTAACACAGAGAGGGTCAGTGGTGATGCAGTAGTAGAATTCTCACTTTCCAAGTAGATAACAGAGTTTTGATATTCTGTCAATGCCCTCACATACATCCACTACCCATTCCTTAGGGAAGGCTTATATGTTGCTATAATGTTGAATAGATTTCGATGGAATTTCTACACTAAGATGGATTTTGAAGAAAGCTCTGGTGATCTACTTCCAGAAAACAGATGATAAACATATTTTGGATCATAATAGTTTTTAAATATATACCTATTGTGGGAATGATACAGGATTGAGATTCATTTTGTACCATGGTAGATGAGGTCAACATGAGTCAGGTGATATCTAGATGACAGCTAACAAGGCATGAGAATATCAATATAAAGCTAAATTCTGAGTCTGGAGTAATGAATCTATGCATCAGGTAAGCCATCACCCCACTCCTGGTAACAGAATGTGTTAGTTTGGGTAGACTAGAGAAACAAATTCATAGACATTCACATGTGTATAAGAAAGAGCTTTCTATACAAGAAGTAGAGAGGATATATATTTTTAAAAATCAGGAAGAAGATGCAGAAAAAGGGGAAAGACGCTAATAAAATATCTATGGACTGATGAAATGCAGGAGGTGGTCTGTCAGGTGGTGAAGATGAAACTAGTGGGCCATTATCTGGAATGAAACAAGACTCAATCTGGGAAGGTCTGTGGGAAAGTTTTTCTGGATGCTGAAGTCAAAGCCCTCGAGTTCAAAAACTGGATACGGAACAGCTATCTGGTTAAGGAAAACAGACCACACTACCCAGGGGCTTTATGCATCTATATTTATAAAGAAGAGGGATGGAAAACAAAAACAAAAAAGATTCTTTTCAAAAAATTAACAAAATTGCCAAATCTTAAGCTAGAGTAATGGTGAAAAAAATGAGAAGACTCAAATTACAAAAAAAAAAAAAGAAAGTGGGACATTACTATGGACCCAAAGATTATAAATGAGAACCATAAACCATTGTACACTAACAAATAGATTAGCTGGAGAAATTCTTAGAAGAGCACAAACTATAAGACTGACTCTAGAAGAATGAGAAAATCTGATTAGATCTTTCACAACCGATTGAACCTATAATAAAAAAACTTATCAAAAAGAAAAGCCCAGGGTCCAAATAGCTTCATATTCAACATATGAAGTATTCTATTCAACATATAAAGTATTCATACTAATCCTTCCAGAAAACATATAAAGTATTCATACTAATCCTTCCAGAAAATTGAAAAGGAGAGAATAATTCCCAGCTTATTATATAAGTCTAGTATTATCCTGAAGCCAAAATCAGACAAAGAGATCACATACACACAAATAACTTACAGACCAATATCCTTTGAGAATATAGTTGCAAAAATCCTCAACAAAATATTAGCAAACCAAATGCAGAAACATATAAGGAGTATACAGCATGATCAAGTGGAAATTATCCCATAAATGCAAGACTGGCTCAATATATGAAAATCCATCGATCAATGTAATAGAAAAGTTTCATATTAAAATTCCACATTAGCAGAAAAGTTGCAAAAAAACATAGGATCATCTCAATATATCCAGAAAAAGAATTTGACAGAATCCAACACTCTTTCATGAGAAAAACATTCAACAAACTAGTGATAGAAGAGGATGTCCTTAGCCTGACAAAGTACATCTATGAAAAATCCACAGCTAACAGCTTATTTAATGGTGAAAGACTAAGTGCTCTTTTCCTAAGGTCAGAAACAAGACAAAAATGTCCACTCTTTCTACTGAGGTTTAACATTGATCTGGAGGTCTTAGCCAGGGCAATTGATCAAGAAAGAGAAATAAATTTATCCACATTGGAAAGAAAGAATTTAAATTATCTTTTTTTTCACGTAACGTAATCTTCTATATAGAAAACACTAAGAAATCCAGATACACACAAACTGTTAAAACTGATAAGTTCAGCAACGATGCAAGATACAAAATCCATACATAACTCTTCTATACACTAAGCCCCCTGCCATTGAATTGAATAGCAGTCCTTAGGACAAAGTACATATGCCCCCATAAGTTTTCCAAAGCTGTAAATCTTTATAGAAATTGTCACATCAGTCTTCCATGAAGCAGCTGGTGGATTAGAATTGCAGATATTTTGTTTAATAGCTAAATGCTTTACTCACTGCACAACCAAAGCTCCTTTTGATACTAGCAACAGACGATGCAAATAAAAAAAATTTAAGTTTCTATTTACAATAACTCTAAAAAGTGTATGGAACCCTGGTGGTGTAGGGTTATGCATTGGGTTGTGATCCATATGATCAGCAGTTCAAAACCAGTACCAACTCCACAGGAGAAAGATTGATTTTTCTACTCCTAAGCAGCTACACCCTTGGAAACTCAGACTATGAGTCAATATTGACTCGATGACAATGAGATTTTGAGTCTAAAAAGATTAAGATACTTAGAAATTAATTTAATAAAACCAATGAAAGAATGAATTAGTGGAATTCAAAAAATATTGCTACTAAAGTACCCATTCACACAAAACTCCAAAAACCAAACTCACTGTCACAGAGTTAATGCCAACTCATAGTGGCCCTATGGGACAGGGTAGAACTGATCCATTTGAGTTTCCAAGACTAATTCTTCAGCATAGTAGAAAGACTCATTTTTCTCCCATGGCAGCCTGTGATTTTAAACTACTGACCTCGCAATTAGCAGACCAATACATAACCACTATGCTGCTAGGGGTCCTGTTCACAGAGGCATGGATTTATCCCAAATAAAATGTGTTTACACATATCTTTGCAATATATGGCTGCAGACAAGTTCCTTCAGTAATATACTTAGTCTTGCTAGGGTACTTGCCAAAAAGAGGTCTAATCAAAACAGTAGCTTCCAAGGGAATATGTTTAACCCGTTAAATTCAAGGCAGAGAGGTCAGCTCAAGTCAAATGCCTTATTGAAGTCAACAAAACACAAGTAAATATCTTTCTGGTATTCTCTGCTTTCAGTGAAGATCCCTCTGGCATCAGCAATGATATTGCTTATTCCATGCCATCCTCTAAATCTAGCCTGAGTTGCTGATAGCTTCTTGTTAATGCAATGCTGCAACTGGTGCATATTCCTCATGCAATCAATTTAAAGGAATCTACTTTGGGGGTGTGGACATTGTGGGAAAGATTGCTTTCTTTTTTACTGGATGTAGATCTTGCATCTGGCTCACTGACTTCTAGTTCTTTCAATGGCCTTCCATATTGCTTGCAAATCCTGGAAGTTATAAGTGGCGTTTCAACTGATCTGCCAACCTTAGATTCATTCAAATATACAGCCACAAGCCTTGTCTGCTGATCTTGGATCCATTCACCTCTGCAGCCACCAGTCTTCGGTCTTCCTTCTGATTTGGGCTTCATCAGCTTCCAGTCTACTTGAGTCAGAAGAAGCCCCCAGACTAGCATCTGCTTCACCTGTCTGGACTTGGACTTACTCATTGATTTTGTCTCTAGAGAACTTATTGTAAAACAATCTCATAAGATGGATGAATGTGGAGGACATTATGCTGAATGAAATTAGTTAATCACAACAGGACTAATATTGTATGAGAGAAGTATTATTAAAAATCAATATAGGGTTTTCACACTAAAGGAAACATTTTTTATGATGAGTAGGAGTGAAAATGGAAGGGAGGAAGAGGAAGTCATGGGTTAGAAGATAAACAAAAGTTGGGTGATGAAGAATGCCGTACACAATAAAAGGAAAGTTATGGAAAACATGAAGGAGCCAGGGAAGACGATGGGAAATTTGCATAAGTTAAAGGCATCAGAAGCGAATAGCATTTTATACACAAATCTTCAACAGTGGTGATTCATGGGGAACTGTTCAGATAGACAGGCAGGTTGATTTAAAAAGAAAAAAATTAATTGCAACAATGGGAGAAATTATAACACATAATAGATATTTGGTGGAAACAAGTAATTCTTAGATTTTTACATATGCAACTATAATTGTAGTTATGGAAAGAAAGTTAACAACATAAAGCAAAAAAAGAAAATCCCTTATCTTTAAATACACACATGAAATCTTTCCCAGATAAAATAGTACATCTTGGATTTACTGCAAAATAAACTAGGAACTAGGTAAAAGGGAGTCAGGACATTGGTAAACAAGGTTGATCCTGTTGAATCATAGAATCTGGGTGCTGAGAGCATGGAGAATCATTAAACTATGTTTCCTACTTTTGTATATATTTAAACATTTCAAAATGAAAATAAAATGGTGATCCATATGGAAAAAAATATAAATCACTACCTTACTACCTTATATCATGTCATAGACTAAATTCTAATAAAAGCCCCAAGAATCCAGGCTCCTAATATAAGACTATACACATCTTCTCACAGTTAAGCACTAATCTAGGTAGTGCTGTGAAGGACATTTGAAAATATAATTAAGACCCTAAAGCAGCTGACCTTAAAATAAGATTACCCTAAGTGGTGAGCAAATTATCAAGAGAAGTTAGATCATATGAAGAAAAATAAAGCATCGGGATTGGCTGAAGGCTTATTAATAACTTGTGATACGCAGATGACATTGCCTTGTTTGTTGAAAGTGAGGAGGACTTGCAGCACTCGCTGACGACGATCTAAGATTGCAGCCCTCAATATGGATTACAACTTAGTATAAAGAAGACCAAGTCCCTCACAGTTGGAACATCATGATAAATGGAGTAAAGATGGAAGCTGTTAAGAATTTAATCTTGCTTGACTCCACAACCAATGCTCACAGAAACAGAAGTCAAGAGATCAAATGATGCGTTGCATTGACTCAATCTGCGGCTCAAGGCCTCTTGAGAGTGTTGAAAAGCAAAGATGTCCCTTTGAGGACTAAGATGCACATGACCCAAACCATATGGTACTTTCAATTGCCTCATATGCATGTGAAAGTTGAACATTGAATAAGGAATACCCAAGAAAATTTGATGTCTTTGAACTATGATGTTGGTGAAAAATGTTGAAAGTACCATATAGTGACAAAAAAAAACTCAAACAGATCTGTCTCGGAAGATGTATATCCAGATGCTTCATAGAAGCAAGGATGGTGAGACATCATCTCACATACTTTGGACATGTTACCGAGGGAGACCAGTCCCTGGAGAATGACATTATGCTTCACAAAGTGGAGAGGCAGCAAAAAAGAGGATGAATTGACACAGTGGGCTCAAACTTCTGTCATTGATAAAATGGGCTCAAACATAAGAGCAAGTTGGAGGATGGCACAGGACCTGGTGGTGTTTCACTTTGTCATAAGTCACTATATGTCGGAACTGACTTGACTGCACCTACCAATAACAATGACAGCATCCTACCTAGGTGGTCCTAGTCTAGTCAGATGAACCCTTAAATAGGGCTGAGCTTGTTCTGGAGAAGAGATGTGAAGTCAGCAGTAGATAGTCACAGCAAGTGAGGGAGTTGACATTAAGGAGATTTGTTATTACTGTGAATTTGCAGGCTGTCATGCTAGTGGTCGCAAGCTAATCGGAAGTAAGAAAGCCGGCCCCTCAGTCTATATGCAAGGAACTCAACTCTGCCATAGTCATGCTAAATTGGAAAAGCATTCTGTGTTTCAGATGAACATTCAGACAGTCAACAGCTTCAATTCAGCTTTGTCAGATTCATGGCAGAGAAGCCGGCTACTTCATGCCAGACTTCTGACCTATAGAACAGTGAGCTCATATATTTTGTTGTTTAAAGATACTCAATTTGTGGTAATTTGTTACATAGTAATAGAAAACTATGACAGTAATACATTCTAGTTGGTTTTCATATATGTGTGTGTGTGTGTGTGTGTGTGTGTGTGTGTGTGTGTGAAAATAGCTTTGCAGAATTTAGACAAGTATTGTCATGACTGGAGAGTGAGGAATAATTCCTTAAATAAAATACAAAAGACATAAATTAGAAAGGAAAATAATAGATTTCTGGTTGTTGTTAGCTGCCATCTAATCAGATATGACCCACCGTGACCTGATGCACAATAGAATGAAACACTGCCCAGTCCTGAACCATTCTCACAATTGTGCCTATGCCTTTGCCCATTGTTTCAGCCACAACATCAATCCATCTCCTTGAGGGCCTTCTTTTTCACTGCCCATCTGCTTTATCCAGCATGATGTCCTTCTCCAGGGACTGGTCTCTCCTGACAATATGCCTATAGTATGTAAAACATACGCCTTCCAAGACAGATCGGTTTGTCCTGTTAGCAGTCCATAGTACTTCCAAGATTCCTTTCCAGCACAATGATTCTAATGCATCAATTATTCTTCAGTCTTTCTTATTCAGTGTTCAACTTTCATATTCATCAAGTTAATGAAAAGATCATGACTTGTGCCATGTGCACCTTAGTCCTCAAAGTAACATCCGTGCTTTTCTACCCCTGAAGAGGTCTTGTGCATCAGATTTACCACGTCTTTTGATCTCTTGACTGCTGCTTACATGAGAATGCTTGTGGGTCCAAGCAAGACAAAATCATTGACAACATGAACGCTTTCTCCATTTGTAATGATGTTATCTATTGGTCCAATTGCAGGGGCCAAACCCAATCCAGGGATACATATGGCAGCCAACTAAGTAAGAGGGGGAAATAAAGAGGGGGGAATAAAGCTATGGGTAGTTGGGGAGCAGGGCACCAATCCACGCAAGGGGAGGGTATTGTTTATATCTCAACAGGAGGGGGAGAGAGACCAGGCTTCAACCCGATGTGCCAAGACGTACTGGCCTGTACCAGGGAATCAATAGAGAGGTCTGTGGGGGCGACCCCAATCTCAAACTATGTTGAAAACTGCCCCCGCTTCAGAAGAATGTACTTCAGAGGACAGCATTGAGTCTACAGCTTGGGGAGAGGGGCGCATCTGATTAGAGCACACGGGAGAAATGCAAAGGGATAGAGAGGAAGAAGAGGACATCATGGCCCTAATGGCCCATCAAACCCGAGGATGACGTTCCTGCTCAGAGCAGACAATGCATGGGAGGATCATAGGGCTGGCCCCACCAAGGGACATGGCGTCGTCTCTCACTGAACCATGGTGCTGCGAGGGACAGCAAAGGAGACAGTGTGAGAAGAGTGCACAGTCTGGCCCCATCACGCTGAGGAGAGGCACTGAGGGCATGCAGCAGAGCAACAGGGGGAGCAGACTGATAAAAACCCGGGGGAATA
>NW_022103916.1:8920393-8929812 GCF_000313985.2 Echinops telfairi | reverse complement strand
AACACAAGAACACTTTGTTCTAACAATCCAGCATTCTGTGATGCTCACCTTCCCGACATGATTGCTAAAGATTAAATGGGTGCATAAGCAAATGTGGTAAAGAAAGCTGATGGTGCTTGGCTCTCAAAAGATATAGCATCTAGGGTCTTAATGGCTTAAAGATAAACAAGCAACCATCTAGCTCAGAAGCAACAAAGCCCACATTGAAGAAGCACACCAGTCTGTGTGATCATGAGGTGTCGATGGGATTAGGTATCATGCATCTAAAACCCAGCATAAAACCATACCCAATGTGAGTGAGTGGGTGCATGGAGTGGAGACCCAAAACCCATCTGTAGACAATTGGACATCCCCTCACAGAGGGGTCACAGAGAAAAGATGAGGCAGGCAGGGTGCAGTATATTACCGATGAAACACATAACTTTCCTCTAGGTCTTTGGTGCTTCCTTCACCCCACTATTATGACCTCAATTATGTCTTACAAGTCAGAGTAGACAAGAGCATGCACACTGCTACAAATAAGAGCCCACAACACGGGGAATCTGGGATAGATAAACCCCTCAGGGCTAACAAGGAGAGTAGAGATACCAGGAGGATTAGGGGAGGATGTGAGGAGAAAGGGAGAATCGATCACAAGGATCAAACTAGAACCCCCTCCTAGGGGGATGAATAACAGAAAAGTGGGTGAGGGATGATGGAGGACGATGTAAGATATGGAAAAAATAATCTATAACTTATCAAGTGTTCGTGAGGGAGGGAAAGCGGGGGAGGGAGGGGGAAGAAATGGGGAGCTGATATCAGGGGCTCAAGTGGGAAGAAAATGCTTTGAAAATGATGATGGCGGCATATGTGCAAATGTACTTAGCACATTGGAGGAATGTATGGATTGTGATAAGAGATGTAAGAGCCCCCAATAAAAGTATTTGAAATTCAAGAAAAAATAAATTTAAAAAAGATCTTGTAAATGCTATATTTTAATTATAATGTTCATTCTTTCCATAAATGCTATATTATAATAATAAATGCTATATTTTAATAATAAATAAAATGAAAAGTAAAAAATTAATGAAAATACTAATAACACCTTACAAAAAACAATAAAACTGTTATTTAAGATATTTCTATGTTGCTTTTTAATTGGCATCCTCATTTTCAATATTTTTCACTTTTATCTAAGCATCATAAATTGTGTGATTTATCCTTAACCATCTTTTCACTGTCAGTGTAACATCCCATTCCTTTAGAGGTATGTCAATTAGACAATAGTAATTGTTTTAGTTATATTAGAAACAGGTGACTTCCCATCTCTAAATATATTATGTTCATCTTGGAAAAACCCCTTTCTGTTTCTCCTAAACTTATAGCACTTTCAGGAATTGTGCAATTTACTGCCAATATCTTATGGGAACTTGGAGTGTAATGTAAAGTTGAAGGGAATGACAGTGTCACCCTCTGGCTGTTTGTCATTTTTTCAATTTATGTTATGTGTTGGTTTATTGAAGTAACAAATGTAAGGGAATAAAAATATAGTATTTCATAATGAGTTTTATGAAATTAATAAATAAATATTACAAGCATAATTCTGTCTAATTTTTTAACCTATGGAAAGAATGAATATTTCTAAAGGAACATGCTGTTTCGTGGATGAATGCTAAGAAAGAGTAAGGAATGTAAATTTGTTATTTCCACATTGAGTGGTTTCCCAGTCACCCAACTTAGAGAGAACCCTAATTACAAGTGCCATTTTTATAACCAGTTCACTAACTTAACCAAAAAATTAGGTATTTGTTCTCCCTAACTGGTGAGAACAAGATGAATCCCACCACTGAATACAACCGTGGCCCACACCTTTCCTGATTTAAAACCTTGTAGTATTCCCTTGATCCATGTACAAGTTCTGCATGATCATAAAGAAGTGTTCTTGAATTTCCATTTTTCTCAAGGTTATCCATAGTTTGTTATGATCCACACAGTCAAATGCCTTGGCATAGTTAATAAAACAAAAGTAAACAACTCTGTGGTATTCTCTGCTTTGAACTAAGATCCATCTGACATGAGCTATGATATCTGCTGTTCCATGTCCTCGTCTGAATGTGGCTTGCTCCATTGGCAACTTCCTGTCAATGTATTCTTGCAATTATTGTTGAATGATCGTCAGTGAAATTTTACTTTCATAGGCTATCAATGATATTGTTCTATAATTTGAGCACTTCATTGGCTCACTTTTCTTTAGAATGGGTACAAATATGGATCTCCTCCTGTCAGTTGGCCAAGTAGCTGTCTTCCAAATTTCCTGGCATTGACAAGTGAGTGTTTCCAGTGCTTCATCAGCTTGTTGAAACCTTTCAATTGGTATTCCATCAATTCCTGGAGCCTTGTTTTGGGCTAATGCTTTCTGTGCAAATTGAACTTATTCCTTCAATATCATTGGTTCTTGCTCATATGCTACCTCCTGAAATGGTGGAATGTTGACTCATTCCATGCATTTTTTCCAACTTCTTTTGATGTATCCTGCATCATTCAATATTTTCACATAGAATGTTTCTATTTGATTTTTTTATTGATTTATTTCAATTTAACATATGCTGAGCATGCTCTTCCTTTTTGGGTTACTAACTTTATGTCTTTGCACAGTTCATTATAATATTTGAGTTTGTCTTCTTGAGTTGCCCTTTGAAGTTATCTATTCAGCTCTTTGACTTCGTCATTTCTTACAATTGCTTGAGCAATTCTAACATCCACTTTGATCTTTTCTTTCTTTCCCATCTTTTCAATGACCTTTTGTTTCTTCATGAATGATGGTCTTGATGTCCTCCCACAGCTCATCGGGTCTTCCGTCATCCGTGTTCAGTGTGTCAAGTTTGTTCTTGAGATGTTCTCAAAATTCAAGTGGGATAGACTCAAGGTTGTACTTTGGCTCTCATTAACTTGTTTTCATTTTCTTCAGCTTTAACCTTAACTTACGTGTAACCAATTGACTGCTCCAGTCAGCTCTAGGCTTGATTTTCGCTGCTGATATTAAGCTTCATCTCTTCCAACAGCTATAGTCAATTTGATTTCTGTGTATTCCATCTGGTGAAGTCCAATGTGTATATTCTCCTTTTGTGTTGTGGCAAAAAGGCACTTGTTATAAACAAGTCATTGGTCTTACAAAATTTTATTATGTCATCTCCAGCTTCATTTTATCACCAAGACCACATTTTCCAGCTACTATTCCTTCCTTTTTGTGTTTTATTTTTCCATTGCAATCACCAGTAATTATCCATGCCTCTTGATCACATGTGTGATCAATTTCTGACTTAAAACACACGTTAGAATTCTTCCATTTTTCATCACTAGATTTCATGGTTGGTGCAGAAACTTGAAGAATAGTTTTATTGCTTGAATTTCTTTGAGGCCGGTAGATGAAATCCTGTCACAGACAGCATGTATTTCAAGATTAATTTCGAAATGTCTTTTCTTTGACAGTGATTGCCAAGCCATTCCTCTTGATTGTCTTATTCCCAGCATAGTAAGTCATATGACTTTCTGATTCAAAATGGCCAGTACCAGTCCATTACAGCTCACTAACGCCTAGGGTATTGATCTGTATGCCTTCCATTTCATTTTTGATGATTTCCGTTTTTCCTAGCTTCATACTTCACATATTCCAAGTTCTGATCATTAGCATATTTTTGCTGCTGTTTCTGCTCATTTTGATGCTTGCCCTGTTAGCAAATGAAGATCCCGAACTCTCTACTCCCACAGGCTTATCCTACTCCCACACCATGGTTGACTTCACTCTGAGAAAGCAGCTCTTCCTCAGTCACATTTCAAGTGCCCACCAATCTGAGGGGCCCAGTCTCTAGCACTATCACCAACTAGGTTCTGCTTCCATTCATTAGGCCTTTAGTATCTGAAAATGTTCCCAAGCTTTACTGTAAGGTTTTAGTGGCTACTTCCTCAGAAGTAGGCAGCTCATTCCGTCTTTGTTGTCTGTACTGACTGGAAACTCTGCTGCTCACTTTGGGGGACCCCATTGGCAATTGAAATACCACTGACATATCTTCCAGCATCACAGCAACACACAAGCCACCACAGCATGGCACATCCAACTAGCTATACTAAATTTACAAACTTATAGACTCTACAGTGCGCCCAAAAGTAAAAAGACTAAAACTGGGAGATGCTACTTCCCACACATAAATCATAAACAATGTTTTTTTTAAGATGATTCTATACATTGTTAGTGTAAAGGGGAAAAGACATACAAACTAAGGTGACAGATAATAAAGTGGTAACTCACAGAAATCTGGAAGATCTACAAATATGTAAAACGATGCCCAATCTGATGATCCCCCAGGGAAATACAAGTTAAAACAGTAGTGAAATACAATTTTACCTCCATGGGACTTACAGAAATGAAAAATGAAGCAACACTAATTTTGGTAAGATTGTAGAGTAACAAAAAAACTCATACCTCACTGATGGAAATGTAAATTGGTGCAGACTTTTGAAGGATAATATGATAATGTCCTAGTTTCTTGAGGCTACTGTAGTACAAGTACCACAAGTGAGTGGTTGCAAAGGGCAGACATTTTATTTTCCCGTGGTTTTGGAAGTTAAAAGTTCAAATAAATCAGAGTCTTGGCATTCCTTGGCTCCTTGGTGATCTTTACATGGTGTCACTCTTTCATGTATGTGTGTGTTCATTTTGGTTTCTTTATAATTCAGAAGTGATTAGGTTTAAAATCTACCCTACATTAGCACGAGCTCACTAATGTTGTCAGTGAGGAAAAAGGCTCTATTTCCATACAGGAACACATCTACAGACATAAGGGCCAAATATTCAACACCTATTTTAGGGACACACAATTTAACCCATAATCAATAATAAATTTGAGCTGCACCTCTCCTTTGACCCATAAATTCTACTTAACAGTATTTATTTCAGAGAAAAGTGTTACATGGAGCTCGGGAAAACATATACACTAGTATTTTTGCAATATTATTTGTAATATTTAAAAAATAGAAACAACCTAAATGTCTATCAACAGAACGAATTTAATTAAATTTTCTTTTTTTAATCTTCAATATGTTTCTTTTATCTTGACTGCCAATCCATCTGCTAATCTCCAAGTGCACTATCCCATTTGGAAATGAACTGCTTATTTCACTGGCTGTCAGAGTTATCTATCATTCTCCCTATTGCTGCCATCCAACACAGTGTGCTTCTGAGTTTTCACTGGCCATGTTCTTCAAAGGAGGCCTGAGTCAGTGGGGATCAAAAGTGCCCAATGTATCTGGGAACGCACTTCCACCCAAGGATGAAATGACTTATTAAAGTGAGCTGGTAATTGCTGAGCTAAAAGAGAACATGAATAATCCAAGTGAGACAAATGAATACTTCTAAGGTGTTGAAAAGGAAATATTCTTTTGAAAAGTGTCCCCTAAGACCACATAAGAAATAATTTCATTGAATGAGACTGAGCATAAGGAAATCTTAGTATCTCAAAATTGATCTATGGATAGCTCCAAACACATTAGGCACTGTGTTCTCCTGTTTAAAAGAGGCCCAGCTTCTGAAGCCATCGCCAAAGTTTCTCATCTTTATTTTGGTTTTACTTATACCTTTCATCTCAGATGAGAAATGTCTGAATAAGATACAGGCTAGTGAAAGAATGAAATGCCCTCAATAAATCACTGTAAAGTAAAAAAAAAAAAGCCTTTCTTTTTGAATAGCATTTTTAGTCTTTTCACAACAAACTTTTACTTTTTAAGGATTTTGTACATCCATTCTAGATCCAATAAATATTTCTTTATTTATATTTGATATTTATCAGGGAGGACATGTTAGAAGTGGGTTATGTTGGGCCAGGTTGACTAGAGAAACAAATCCAGGGACACTCATGTAAATGTAAGAAACAGCTTTCTATCAAAGAGTAGTTATTTATTAAGAAAGCATTCCAGCAAGTCCGTCCGTCCGGTACTAATCCATAAGTCACTCTTCAGACTCACGCCACCACGTGCAATGGTGCAGAATGCAGGAAGATCACAGGGAAAATTGCATGGACCCAAGGTCGGTGGAAACACCACAAGGCTCCTGTAGCTCTCCAGGTGGAGAGTGAGTGGAAAGCGAAGGCAGTGTGAAGGGGAGCTTCCCTGGGCCCTCCTTGAGAGAAGGCTACACCGCCAAGGAGGCGCTAACAGGCTGTGACCTGATTGACAGGCTGGACACCACCCCTAAACTTTTATATAGCTTCAAGTTGACATGAAATTATGTAACTGCCTCATGGGTATACTTTGTATTCTTTAAAATCGTATCTCTTGGATACTATCTAACACCCTCCATAACAATAATTGGCTAAATAGAACTAGTCAAGAAACGTTTTTCCATTTTTGTTGATAAACAGTTACAATGAAGTGATATTTTTAAATTCCAAGGTTACATTCTCCTAATATATTTCGATTACAGATTTATGTATGAGATACTTCAAAATGTATGTGAGCTTGATTAAGAATTTTATGAATAATCATATCACATAATTGCCCAGATTTATCATTTTAAATTAAATGAAGTTTTTTGTGACAGAAGGTTTGTATGAATATAAAAGTGTTGATTTTTGTTCTCATTTGCTCAGTTTGAACCATGCGACATGGTGACTTGCAAAGCCATTTTCTCTTTATGCTAATTATCCAAAAGCCAGTTCAAAGTGCTTTTTCATTTACCTAAGTATGCAAAATCTAAAACCTAATTGCTAAGTCCAAGTGCTGAGCAAAGGCTCTAGATTCTCCAATTCCAGCCCTAATAGCTCTTAACATGATGACTATTTTATCAAGCCAAGGAAGGCTCGGCTGCTTACAGCAATTACTGAATTCAAAGCAATAGAATATCTAATTATAATAAACTGATGAATGATTAAAATAATAAATAAGACAATTTACATGGTAGTTCAGGGGGAAATGAGCAATACCACCCCCCTTAAGAAGTAAGTAAAATAAACTCTTCAGGGCCAGAGCCTTGCTCAAATGGAGCTTGAACTCTCCCCTTCAGATGGCCTAGACGTTGGTAATATCCTCCCCTCTGGCAGCCTCCAGGGGTCTACACCAAGTTGTGTTCTCCTGAGATCATTTCGTTGAACCCAAACCTTTAGAAGTGACTTGCATTTTCTGAGGTAGACACAGAAAGGGATTAGATGGTACCCAACAGAGCAAGCTCAGTTTCTCGGTTCTCTCTCTTCCATGCCCCACTCATGAATCTCACCACAAGAATTGCTCATCTTGATCTCCCCTAGCAGGGCTCTATCAGCCCAACAACTGATTTTTGCTCCCACACCTGCCCTTTAATACTAGGGGGCTTCAAAAGTCATGGGAAAATTCCATTATCCTTTAATTCTGTTTTCCATAAACTTTCCGAAGCCTTATCATATCTCAACTGATTCTTGTAAAAAAAAAAATGTAACCTCTCAAAACTTCTGGGTCCAAATTTGTTCCCATCACCTTCTCAGCAAACAAAGGAGCCCTCACTTATGAAACTCATTCTCTCTAGGGTGCTGGTCAGGTTTCATCCGTACCAAAAGTGTTGCTGTTGTTGTTCTGTCCCATCTCTTTATCTACCTTGCAAAATTCAGAGAGAAAGTAAATGTGAAACATTTTAAACCATGAAGTTGAATAAATATTTTCTCAATGAAAATTTAGTTTAGATATGCTTTAAATCGGCTTCATACCCTTTTGCTCTATTTCAATTTGCCCAATTTACAGAAGAAAAGATGGAAGTTGTCAAAGATTTCATCTTGCTTGGGTCCACAATCAATGTTCGTGGAAGCAGCAGTCAAGAGATCAAACGATATGTTGCACTGGATAAATCTGCTGCACAACACCTCTTTAGAGTGTTGAAAAGCAAGGAAGGGTGTTACTTTGAGGACTAAGGTGTACTTGATCCAAGCCATGGTATTTTCACTACCCTCATATGCATATGAAAGTTGGACAGTGAATACGGAAGACTAAAGAATTGATGCTTTTGAACTGTGGTGCTGGTAAAGACTATGGAAAGTACCATGGACTGCAAAAAGAACAAACAAAACTGACTTGAAAGAAGTGCAGCCAGAGTGTGCCTGAAAGGTAAGGATGATGAAGCTTCATCTTATATCATTTGGACATGTTTTCTGAGGAGACCACTTCTTGGAGAGGGACCTCATGCTTGGTAAAGTAAAAGGGCTGTGAAAAAAGAGGGAGGCCCTCAAGATGATGGACTAACACAATGGCTGAATCAAGGGGCTCAAGCAGAGGAACACTTGTGAGAATGGTAAAGGACATGGCAGTGTTTTCTTCTGTGGTACATACGGTGGCTATAGGTCAGAACCGACTCAATGGTACCTAACAAAAATTTACAGAATATATGAATTGAAACCCAAAAAGGTTAAATAACTTACCACAGTGGCTAATGAAAAAGCTTGAGTAAACCTAGTCGCCAGTTCACTCACCTATAATTCCTTCCATTAATCTGAATTGCTCCAGGAAAGGTGTACCTTTCTGTGGGGCCTGTTTTAACACTCTCCATTAATGCACAGGCATACAATCTTTCATACGGACCCCATGGTTGATGAAATGGAAGAAAAGGCACTATTCATTGTCTTGCCAATTCATTTATTCTACAAATATTTATTGAGGCCTATTAGGTTTCAGAGGGAAGTGGTGATTCAGTGGTATATTTCTCCCTTTCCATTAGAAAGATTTGGAGTCCAGACGCAGCCAGTGCACCTCATGTGCAGGCACCACCCTTCTGCCAATGGCGACTTGCATGTGGCTTTGATGCTTAACAGATGTCAATGGGACTGCCAGACTTAGACTAGGAAGAAAGGCTTGAAAATCTACTTCTAAAAATCAACCAATGGAAATCCTATGGATCAAATGGTTGGATCTCATTTTGTATGAAGCCATTTATGGCTTGATGGTAGCTAGCAACAATAACTGGGTGGCAGGTGCTATTCTCTATTCTGAAGGTATACCAATAAACAAAAGACGCAGAATGCCTAAGCCTCTTGGAATTCGTTTTATAGTGAAAAATACATGATGATAAATAAGTACATAAAATATTTAGCATGTAAAATGGTAGGGAAGATATGGACAAAAATAAACCATGGAAGAGGGATAGGGAATGTTAGAGAGGGAGAAAATTGAAATTTTAAAGAGAAATCTTTGCTAAAGAGGTGAGATATGAGGCATGACTTGATGGAGATGAAGGCTCATTTCGTGTGGATACTGAGTGTAGGGTGATTTCCCATTTCTTCCCCATGGTCTTAGGGAACGGAGAGGGTGAAAACCCTATCCTAACCGGCCTAATGGGTATAAAGAGTGGGACTTCACCCTTAGTTAAAAGTTCTCATGGGAGCTGTATGAACTTTTGTCTTTAGCAAAATGACTTTGCTTCTTGGATCTGC
>NW_022103916.1:8914472-8915723 GCF_000313985.2 Echinops telfairi | reverse complement strand
CAGAAGGAGCCAAGAAATGGGGTATAAAAGAAAACACAGCTTTTAATAAAGTGCCATTGCATACATTCACGTTTCAGGATGTTTCTTTGGTCCTCCTGAACCCTACTTTTCTATATTCTCTTTTTTCTCAAGACCACTCACCCAACTTCAGCTTTCTGTGAGGAACACGCCGGAGCTGGTCTCCGGCAACTGAGAAAGGAGCATTCCCAGTAGAAAAAGCAGCCAGTTCAAAGTTGCTGTGTAAGAAGCAGGACTGGCATGTTCAAGGAGCAACCTGAGACAATGTGGCTGGAACAGAATGAACAAGGGGAATATTAGCAGATGGGAGCAAAGAAGTAACAGAAATAACAATAAGCAGACTCACTTTCATTTTTTATTCGTTTCATTGGAATATATCTCACATCGCAAACATCAATCCAGTCACTGTATCTATAGTCTTATCCATCCTAGATCTATTATACAGAAAAACTATATAGAAAAAAACTAAGCAAAAAACCACTGCATTTTGCATGACAGCAAGGCTATTTATATCCCTGGTCTATGTTTGTAGGGGATTTTCTGGCAGCTAAATACATGTGGGACCCTGCGAATGGATTTTGGGCTCCCACTCTCATCCATAGCCTTTCAAAATCTGGCTGTTCACAATTTAAGAGCTGATACCATTCCCCCCTTGGAGTTTGTATATAACCATTCAGTCTTTAGATCACACAGGCTGGTGTGCTTCGTCCATGTGGGTCCAATTGACACCTCATTCAGATGGTTTCTTGTTCAAAGACACATTTTTAAGAACTCAGATGCTATTCTTTTTTCCCCCATTATGATTTTTATTGGCCCATGTGTAATGCATTAGCATGTTACTTAATTTTCTTTATATGACACCACTCATAATCTCATATTTGAAAGGAACCCGTCCTACTCTAGTACAACATCTCTCATCTTGCAAGGTCCTATTTCTAATAGCTGGGAACCATGTAGTTTCTTTGCCACACTTTGTTATAGCACCCATATCAGTGATCTTCATGAGGGCGGCCATGAAGCAGAGCCATCCAATAAGAACTAGTTAGTTGTTCTCACTATGGGGCTATAATTAAGTGTGAGCCCAAAATTCATTCATATATCTATGCTTTATGTATCTCTGATTCACTTTACAGACATCATTACCATTTTATGCTAGAGAAAATTTTCAATCATCCTTCTGAGATATAAAATATTTCTATTGATAGTGTAATTAATTTTTTAATCATTTTATTA
>NW_022103916.1:8901347-8913245 GCF_000313985.2 Echinops telfairi | reverse complement strand
TATATTTGCATATGCATATGTCTTTATCTAGACCTCTATAAACGCCCTTTGCCTCCCAGCTCTTTCCTCTATTTCCCTTGATTTTCCTCCTGTCCCAGTATCATGCTCAGTCCCCACCAGGGTTTCAGCACTTCCTCTTTGTTACATTACTCTTGATCATGCCCTACCAAGCCTCCCACACCCACCTCCCCACCAATATGGATCACTTTTTGTTCCCTTGTCCCTGGGTTTGTTAACACCGATAGTGTAATTAATTTAGTCAGTGGCATAGAATCTAAAATATTGTTGAGGAAAAGAGATTATACATTTGTAGGCTGGCTATGAGCCTCAATACAGGAATTGTTGACTTGTACAGATTGAACTCTTAGTGTCAGTACCTGACACGATTTAAACAAACAATGAGAGTTGATGATAGAACAAAACTTCCAGGGACATTCATTCACAATGGCAGAACCTTGTATACCAGATTAATATATGTCATAATAAAGCAAGGATTACATTAAAATAGTAAGTGTATGATAGTGCCCATTTAATGGATACCCTCAAGGCAAGAGCTCCACAGCAGTGTCCAACGAATGCCAGTTCTATAAGTGCCCCCTTTAATAAGCTAGAGCAGGGATGGTGTTTTTCTTTCCTATCTCTCTCTTGCTCACTCACTATCATACACACACAGACACAAAAACACACACAGTTGCTAACAGATAGCTTCGTTTGTTAGTGCTGATGTAACAGAAAAACCACAAATGGGTAGTTTCAAAGAGTAAGTTTTTTCCCTCACAGTTTAGGAGGTTAGAAGTCTGAATTCAGGATACCAGTTCTAGAGGAAAGCTCTCTCTGTCCATTCTGAAGAAGAATCTTTGTCTTAGCTTCTCCAGCCTCAGTGTTCTTTGGTTCCTTGGAACTCTCCAAGTGGCATTGGTATTTCTTCCATGTATGCTTGCTTCTCTTTGTGTCTAATCTGTTCATTTTATATTTCAAGCCATTAAGTTTAAAATATATCTCACACTGATGTGGATTCATTAACACAACAAATAAATCTCTGTTCCCAAATGGGATTACATAAACATGTATAAAGTTTAGGATTCCAACACATAATTTGGGGGAAATAATTTTTTTAAAAGATAGTTTTAAAAATGTCTTTATCCCATTGTTGTTTGATTACTGGTTATCTTTGGACATGTTGTCAGGAGAGACCAGACACTGGAGAAGAACATCATGCTTGCTAAAGTAGCGGGGCAGCAAAAAAGAGGGAGACCCTTGACAAGATGGATTGGCACAGCAGCTGCAAATATAGGCTCAAACATAAGAAAAATTATGAGGCTGGTGCAGGACCAGAGAGTTTTTAGTTTTGTTGGACATAGGGTCGCTATGACAATAACTGCTTATCTGCTAGAAAACAGTTAAATAAATCTATAAATAAAATATTAACAGAAAGCATGCCTCTGGGAAGTAACAGGCTTACTATGACTGTGAAGATGTTAATATTAAATACTTATATGAAAATCTTGTCATTGCTGTGGTTTAGGTGCTATCAAGTCAATTTTGACTCATAGCAACCCCACGTAACAGAGGAGAACTCCTCCATAGGGATTTTTGGATATTATTTTCATAGAATCTGATTGCCACATCTTAATCCCATCAAACTGCTGAGTTCAAACCATCCATCTTTAGGTTTGCAGCTGAGTGCTCACTGTTTGTGCTGCCAGGGCTCCTTCCAATGTGATTAAACATAACAGTATTGTGTGTCTTTTCACAGAGTACAACCCCCACCTCAGCTAGCCACGGAACATCTGGTGGGAGGCCAAGAAAAAAGAACTGAACCAATTTGGCTGAGGCAGAGCAGCTAAAAAGTGGGAAAGAGTGTCACTAGGCATATAGGTATGAAATGTGCAACCCGTCTTAGAAGGCCTACATTCAAGGATGGAGTTTTCCCTGAGCAAACAAAGACCCATTAAAGGTTTTTGACCTGGGGATGGCTTGATGAAAAAAAATGTGCTAGGAAGCTGCATCTACAGAGGACAGGGAGTCAACTACAGTAGAAAGAGTGCAGTGATTCTCAAACCTCACAGCACATTAGGAACACTTTTAAAAAAAATTACTGTTCCAGTCCCATTTCAGTCACATTACAGAGAAAAAATCTTTGGCACACAGCCCAAAACAAAACAAAACCACTAACTTAGAGTCAATAATTCTGATTCTCAGCAACCCTGTAGGACATGATAAAACTGTCCCTTTCAGCAAAGAGGCTCATCTTTCATCCCCAGAGTGACTAATGGGTTTGAACTGCAGACCTCGCAGTTAATAGCCCAATGCATGACCCACTATGTCACCAAGGCTCTTAGACACTAATATATATTTTTTTAATTCTACAGAATGGCAGCTATTGGATAGGCAGTTTCTTTGGGGGTTGATGAAAATATTCTGGGATTATATAGTGGTGATGTTTGCACAATTTTGTAAATATACTAAGGATTACTGGAGTGTACATTTTTAAATGATGAGTTTTATGGTCTGTAAATTATATCACAATGAAAGAGAGAGGGAAAGGGAGAAGGAAAGGAATGGAGAAATAAAGTGTTATGAATGGAATCCCAAAAAAGATATGTTGACATCCTAACTCTCCATACATGTGAATGTAAAGATGTTATCACAAAGTATACTGAAGTGGGATGGGTCTTAGTCTGCTTTGAGGAAGTGAGGAGAGACACAGAGGTCAGAGGGCCATGTGAAGGCAGAGAAGGAAATTGGAGTGATCTGCAAGCCAAATCGCACCAAGGATCACCAGCTGTCAACAGAAGCTTGGAAAAATGAATACAAAACAATTCTCCCTAAGCATCTTTACAAGAAATCAAAACCACCAATAGGCTGAACTGAGAAACAATGGATTTCTGTTCTTCGGAGTCATTAACTTTGCAGTACTTTGTTCCAGCAGGCCTGGGAAACAAAGAGATCCCCTGGACAACCAGAGAGTCCCTGGTCTAGAGGAAAGAAGAGTTCTACCATGATTCAGACCTAAGGTGCAAAGGTTGGTGTGGGCTATGGCAGTGAGCCAAGTCCCAGAGGGCCAGCTGTGAGGAACAAGATGGAAGAAAACTTGCTATCAGTTCAGTGATTGGTGTCTGATTGGTTACAGAAAGTGAGGGTAAACAAAAAATGGGTGAGAGCTGAAGCCAATGTTTTAAGCTTCAGTGACTTAAGGAAACATAGATTTGGTAGCGGGGAGCAGCCTGAAGTTAGTTCGATTTGGAAGTGTTGAATTCAAGATGTTGCAAAGAATTTCAGACATTCAGTAAGTAACTAAAGGTTAGAATACAAGCCACACAATTTTGCCATGAGATGGGAGGCACAATCGACAGCAGTGAGGATTGAATGGTTCTCAGAGATTGTTTCTTATCGTGTCTGTCACTTATAACTATGTGAGTTTAAACAAGCTACTGAATCTCTCTGAACCTATACTCATATCATCGGCGTGTGGTTAATAATACCCCCTTGTCTACCACATAAATTTGTTGTGTGGAAGAAATGAACATTAAAGAGTTTTGAAAGCTATGAAGTATAGAACTTATACAATAAATGTAAAGAGTTACATCTCAGAAACCCACAGGGACAGTACTATAAGGTTGTCCTATACAGTTGCTATGAGTCAGCAATGACTTGATGGCAGTGAGTTTAATTTGGGGGCATATGAATTTCAACAAAGCAATTCAATGGTGTGTGTGTGTGGGGGGGGTCTTGTTAATTAATTATAAAGAAGCAACCAGATATCCTTAAGGAAAATAAATAACCTTGGCCCTTATCTCACATTAAGCGAAAGTAAAAATGTGGACAGTTTCATACATTACCTCCTATGGACACTGTTCAATAAATAAAATAAATCATCCATCATTAAACATTATTAATGTTGTGATATGATATTATTGAGGTAAGCCAACTGTAAGTCATAGGCTCCATAAATCCCTGAAATTACTACCAATATCTTAAAGTGGCTCATCCAAATGATGCCTTACATTGTAGTTAAATATCTGAAACATTGATTTTTTTTTACCTGATTTATCAGGCTAACCAGGTATAAAATAGCAACAGAAAAAGGTAGCTATTCCTCATTAAGTAGATAAGATTAACCTTTTTTCACCTTAGCTAGGTGGGGATGGGGAGACATGTGGAAATTTTTCCTACCAATGAGCCATTTAAGTGAGTTACATTAATTCTGGGTTAAAATGGTCACTGAACCAGTAAAGAAAAGTCTCTTGAGGGTTTTGCTCCAGTTGACCTTGTCCGAAAGCCCAGCTTTGGAGGTGTACTTGCAGTTTGAGGTGGAGGGCAGCCAAGGTTCTAGTTTCTTATCAGGAACAAGATGGCATTCAGGCCTCTGGATGGGCTTTCAAGACAACATCTAGCCACCCTAGTGATAAGAAGACCCACTGCACTTCAGGGTCTGGTGAGTTAATGGATAATCATGGCTTTTGCCATTTTCCTCACATGTAAGCCTCACCTCTGAGTAGATTTCTTTTGGGGAAGGTCAAGGCAGGAGAAGAGGCAGAAATGCTAAGAAATGTCAATTAAATCACCAACTTGTTAGTAGATCTCCAGGAGAGGCAATTTCTACCCAATACAAAATATTTAGCACATCACTGAAGGGATTCACAGTTATGTTTTCATGCTCCTACTGAGCATAGGAAGGCGCCCTGGTGGGCATGGTGGTTACCCACTGGGCTGCTAGCCAAAAGGTCAGCAGTTGAAACCCACAAGAAATAGAAGAGGGTTCCAATTGCCCCCATCTTCACCCAACCGTTGTTCTCTGTTTGGGGAGGTTTTCTTTCTTGCTTTCCTTTCCTCTCTTTCCTTTACTTTTGTTTCTTAAGTCATCATCATCTTAATGGGTATGAGGTGATATATCAGTGTTTTGATTTCCATTTCCCTAATTACTAATGTGGAACCCTGGTGGTATGGTGGGTTATGCATTGGACTACTAGCCCCAAGGTCAGCAGTTTGAAACCAGCAGCCACTCTGCAGGAGAAAGATGAGGCTTTCTACTCCCATAAAGAGTGAGTCTTGGAAATTCACAAAAACAGTTCTACCCTGTCTCATAGGACATCTGTGAGTCAGACTGGACTTGGCGGCAGTGAGTTTGGCTTTTGAGAGTTTTAATGACCCATTTTGAGCTTCTTTTCATGTGCTCATTGATCATTTGTACTTCTTTGGTGAAATACATATTCATTTATGGTCTGAGTACTTCCTAAAGCCAACTATTGAATCCAAATATTGCTTTATGTCCACATAATCTGATTGAACATAAAATAATCTGTGCAGATTATTTCGTCAGCGCCTACATTTGGTTGCCATAACTAGAAAAGAACAGAAGTTACATGAAAAGACCATTTTGTTGGACTTTTAACACACATGAAAATTTGATCTTCAGCCTACAAAATTTATCCTCAGATTAAAATCTGTGTGGACCTTGCAATGTAGTAAAATCTAGCTATGTCTCATTTTATAAACATTAAAAGCTGTGAGAGCCAGAATTTAACAAGCATACCTTATTTCCCCAGGTCTCATGAGTGAGGTTTGTAAGTTTTCCACTTTGAGAGGGAGTAGTTTTACCACTAGTGCATTACCCCCTATTAAGAATCCTACCTCATAAACATCCCCCAAATGTTTGTTTTAAATTTATAGGGCAGGAGCGGGACTTTTTATAATTTACTTATTTATTAAAACATGTACGGATACATGCATATATCATTCAAACAAAATTGGGTAAAATATGCTTTTTATTAAGAATAGCTAAAGTCAGCTGTTTATTTAGCTTTGTTTTTTGACAATAATTTTGACAAAATTATTGAAGCCAATTTCTAAGGCCCAACCTTATCAGAAAATTCTTGGTATCCTTTAACTTTTCCAAATTCTGTTAAAGCCTTTATAGAGCTGAAAATCTATATTTGACTTAAAGGTAGGGCTTCATCATCTTTTTTATACTGATCTTTTAATTGTGAAATTTCTATTTCTTTCAGGTTTATACTGTCCACTTTTATGTCATTTTTTTGTTGATACTAATCTAAAATGTGACACTCCATTTTCTGAAGCATTACAATAAATTTCATTTATTGTGCCCCAAATCTGCATGATATCAGGCTTTTTAACTGTTTTGTTCTATACCTGTATAGCAAATAAGAAACCCGGGTTCTCAAAACATTTTCTTATGATTTCTTCCTTAGTCACTTGACTAATCACTTAAGAAATGAAATTGCACCCAAGACATTGATTTTCTATGAAATTTCCAATGCCATCTTGTACATCTTGATGTTGGAAATCATTTTGGAAGCAATCACTTCCTATAATTTATATTTGGGATAATTCCATTATCCAAAAGTTGTATGATGTAAGTCATAGATAGTGGAGTGGGGATGATTTAATGTTGGATGGGGAAGTGAACGATGACAAAATAATTGTCAGCAAATGTTTGAATTTGGTTTTTCATGCTATTGTTGAATTTTTTAAACTTTTCATAAAATGCCCCTGTCATATAAGTTTTTAATTTTATTTTCATTCCACTGAAGGCACTAATTTCAATTTTTGTTCAACTACCATGGTTTGATAGTTGAGTTTTGTGTCAAATTAGCTGGGCCAGGATTCTCAGTTGTTTGGCAATGGAGGCCCCATGATGTGATCTAACATGATGAAATCAATTCCATGATCGGATCAGCTGTGAACAGCCAAGCGGTTCTAAGAGTATTAGGATGGAGTGCAGTCCTCTTACTCAAGTCACAGCCCTGTTGTAGTTACAAGTGAGGGGCCAATGGGTTGGGGAGTGGCGAAGCAACTTCCTATATAAGTATATGTTGTGGGAGATTTGCTTGCCTTTTGCTCGGTCTGGATCTGGATCCTGCATCTGGTGTATTGTTCTTTGGACTTGTGCTTACAACTTGCTATATTGCCTGCCAATCCTAGGAGCCATCATTTGCCTGTCATGTGACCTGCCATTTATGTATTATTGGTTTTGGTTCTCTAGAGAACCCAGCCTAACACATGTGGTTTCTCACTCTTCTAATTGCCCAAGGCTTCAAAAATGGTCCACTCACAAATGTGGTCAAGAGAACAATAAGCCACTCTTTCTAAAATCGACTTCACAAGCACTTTTCCCTATTCCTTTTCAGATCCTACTAAACAATTCCAGTTAAGTGCTGGGCAGCTAACTGAAAGATCAGTTGCTTGAACCCACCCTGCAAGAGAAAAATGAGCAGTCTGTTTCTATAAAGATTTATGACCTTGGAAATGCTATGGAGAAATTTGACTCTGTCCTACAGGATTACTATGAGTTGGAATTGAAGGCAGTAGATATTAAGCATTGATCTAAAATACAGTTGTCTTATCAATGTTTGCAATGTCTTTAAGACCATATTCCATTATCATGTCTTTTAATGTTGTGAGCCAGTTTTGAACATTTTTATGAACATTGTTTGATTCCCCACAAGCTACATTGCGTGTAATTCCATAGGCCCTGCTTGTTTGTTTGTAGATCTAAAGCCACCATTAGGCACTGAGAATCACCAACTTTTAAAAGTTTCACCCTTTTGTACCTTTGCTTTCTGGATGTCTTGAAATGGGAATATTTTTTGTCTAACTTGAAGTAACCACTCAAAAATAGATTAGTTGATTTCTGCATACTTTTTTCAGCAGTTTTACTCACAAGTAATTTATGTATCATATAATAGTTCAATCATTCAATCATATCATGGAGAATTGTGCAATCACCCCCACATCAATTTTAGAGCATTCCCCCTCACCCATGGTCAAATCGCCTTTAAGATGTTTCATGCAATCACAATCCGTTCTAGTGTTCCGTCCCCCATCCTGTCTTCATTAGTTACTCCCCAAATCCCCTTTCCCTCCCTACCTCCACCCCCACCCCTCTATTCCCTCTAACCCAGCAGTTCTCAACCTGTGGGCCACGACCCCTTTCACAGGGGTCGCCCGATTCATAACTGTATGAACTGTAATTCATAACAGAATTCCAGTTATGAAGTGGTAACAAAAATAATTTTATGATTGGGGGGTCACCACAACATGAGGAACTGCATTAAAGGGTCGCATCATGAGGAAGGTTGAGAACCACTGTTCTAACCCCTTGTATCAGTTATTATCATTATGCATGCATTCCTCCTGTAGATCACAGCAGGGGGACCCAGCAGAAAACAATAAAAAACAAAATCGTGCTAAGGTGGTAAGGATAAAAACATAATAGTATACAGGCATAAATACTAATAATGAGTAAGAAGAAAAAGATCCCCCAAATAATCAAAAAGCCAGGAAGGAAATTTCTGTTATGGAATCAATTAGAGATACTTGCACCTGGAGCAAATTCAGGACACACCTATAGGGTGGTCACCTGGCCAAGCGTCGAATGCTTACAGAATAATCAAGGTTACAATGGTCTCTGCCTGAGAGTTAGGCTGATTGCAATTCTTGCCTGTGGCTAGAGCACATCTGCTAGTGGATCAGTCTGACTAGATACTCTGCAGCTGGGTTATGGCTCTCAACCTCCCCATAGTCCGCTACAACTTGGGTCTTCATAATGTTTGCTCTCAGGTTTTTCTTCTCCTCACTATATTTGAGTTTTTAATTGCCGTATTTGGATCACATATGCTGGTGTGCTTCTTCCATGTGCACTTAGTCGACTCCTCGTTTAGGTGGCTGTTTGTTTGAATACAAGCCTTGAAGACCCCAGCCACTATTCCGATTGACAGCCAAACACCCTCTGCTTTCTTCACTACACTTCGCTATCGCACTCTTATCTTCAGTGATCATTTCATGCAGGTGAATATGTAGCAGGGTCATGATGTAAGAAATAACTTTTCTTAAATTGGAGCTAGGATTTAGTGCAAGCCCAACACCCATTCCTAGATCTATGCCTTTTGTTTTGTTTTGTTTCAATTTGCTGTAACATGGGAACATAATTTTTAAAAATCATTTTATTGGGAGCTCTTACAGCTCTTATAACATTCCATGCATCAATTGGATCAAGCATATTTGTACATTTGTTGCCATCATCATTTCCAAAACATTTTCTATTTGAGCCCTTGGTATAAGTTCCTCTTTTCCCTCCTCCCTCCCCCACTCTCCCACCCTTGTGAATCCTTGATCAATTATACATTGTTATTGTTATTTTGTATCTTACACTTTCCATTGTCTCCCTTCACCCACATTTCTGTTATTCGTCCCCTTGGGAGGAGCTATATATCCAATCTTGTGATGAGTTCCCCTTTCTCACCCTTCTCCCTCCCTGACCATACCCCTACTCTCATGATATCGCTACCCCCCATTACTGTTCCTGAGGGGTTTATCTTTCCTGAATTGCATGTGTTGAGAGCTCTTATCTATACCAATGTGTGTTCTCTGGTCTAGCCAGATTTGTAAGGTAGAACTGGGTCATGGTAGTGGTGGTGGGGGGGGAGTATTCAGGAACTAGAGGAATGATGTGTGTGCTATACTGCACCTTGGTTGAATCATCCCTTCCTTATAACCCTTCTGAGGGGAGATATTCAATTATCGACAGTTGGGCTTTGGGTCCCCACTCTACCCCTTCTCTTTCACATCGATATAATCGTTTGTTTTGGATCTTTTGATACCTGATGCCAGATCCTGTCGACACCTCATTATCATACAGGCTGGTGTGCTTCTTCCATGTAGGCTTATTTTCTCTCCTGCTTGATGGCCACTTTTTTTACTTCAAGCTTTTAAGACCCCAGATGCTATATCTTTGGATAGCTAGGCACTATCCGTTCTCTTCTCCACATTTGCTTGTGCACCCATTTTGTCTTCAGCGATCATGTCGGGAAGGTGAGTATCAAAAAGTGTCAGGTTATCAGAACAAAGTGTACTTGTGTTAAGAAGGCCTTGAGTAGAGTCCCAAAGTCCATATGCTACCTTAATACTTATCACATAAATATATGTATATTGGTATCATCCCTTTTATTATAAATTAGCATATTTATATATATACATGCCTATAAATAGCATTTACCTCCTATTTCTTTCCTCTATTTCCTTTCACCTTCCTCCTTTCCCAATATCATGCTCACCCTCCATTTGGCTTTCAGTATTTCCTCTCGGATACATTGCTCTTGATCAACTTCCACCTGGTATAATATGCCCTCCTCACCATCAATTTTAAATTTCTTGTTGTTCCCTTATAGCTGCATTTGTTGTTTCCCAGGCCCCTCCCCCACCCACTCCACTCCCATGTCCCCCAGAACTGTCGGCCCTGTGGTTTTCTCCTCAGGATTGTGTGCCCTGCCTATCTTATATAGAAAGACATAGGGTGAAAGAAAAAGAAAAACAAGCAAACAAAAAAAGCTAATAAAACAAACAGAACAAGAGAAGAAGAAAAAGGATAGTTCAAGGTCTGTCTGCTGACCCTTATGTCTGTTTCCTGATCAAGCCTGATGAGGTGCCAAGCCCTGTACCCCAATTCAGAAGTCTATTTTCAGGATTCCTTGGGGACTTGGTTACTTTGCTCCCCTTCCTGCCCAGTTGCACTCCCTTCCCGTTTCACCCCCTGTGCGTGGGGCAGACCTGGTATACTTTCCTCACAATATCTCCAGTTCTACGCACAATACTTCTGCACAATATCTCCAGTACTACGTAGGGCTATGGGTCAGTGAGGAAATGTCATTTTCTCATGGTGGGGCCGGCCCTACGGTCCTCTCTATGCACTGGCTGCTCTGAGCAGGAATGTTGTCTCTAGAGATTGTGAGCCACGATGAGGTTTTCTCTCTCTCTTTGTTACTGTGTGGTCTGGGTCTGGAGAGACCTGCCTCTCTCCCAGGTCTTTATCTTCTGGGAAGGGATCAACATAAATCTGCTTGGCCCCAGTCCCCTTGTCCTCTCTGTTAGTTTGCTGCTCCATGCCAGTTTATGGCTCTCAAGGCTTGGTGCTCTGGGAT
This sequence comes from Echinops telfairi, assembly GCF_000313985.2. Lineage (NCBI taxonomy): Eukaryota > Metazoa > Chordata > Mammalia > Afrosoricida > Tenrecidae > Echinops > Echinops telfairi. The sequence continues at coordinate 8,902,305 of NW_022103916.1, read as the reverse complement.
GGGGTCTGGTCTCGCTCTCCCATGTCTTCTTTCTTGATATTTATGTTGCTGTTGCTCATGTGTTTTTCAATTGCTCTATGCTTTTTCTTTATAATTGAGTATATTGGAGCATTACCAAACTTGAATTTAATTATAGCTTCCTTGATGGTCTTTTACTCTTCAGTTATCATTTTTATAATGTCAAACTTTTTTTTTCAGAGATAGATTTCTCATTCTCTTGTCAATGACTATTAAGATTTTACACACACACACACACACACACACACTTCAGAGGACAGCACTGAGAGAGAAAAAAAAGACATGGGTAGTGGGGGAACAGGGCAATAACTCACACAAGTAGAGGGTGTTGTTTATATCACCACAGGGAAAGAGGGACCCGGTGCCCCAAGACATGAATGCAACATACTGGCATGAATCAGGGAACTGATAGAGAGGTCTGAGGGACTGGCCCCAATCCCAACTAGGTGGACAGCCTCCCCTGCCCCCTCAGAAGAATTCACTTCAGAGGACAGCACTGAAGCTACAGCTCAGGGACAGGGACATGTCTGATCAGAGCACACAGGAGTAAATGAAGATGGACAGAGATATTGTGGAGCACATCCTGGCCCACCAAGCCCTGAGGACGATATTCCTGCTCAGTGCAGCCAATGCACAGAGAGGACCATAGGACCAGCCCCACCGTGAGACGTCCCTCACTAACCCATAGCGCTATGGGGGACAACACTGGAGACACAGTGTGGGAGTTGTGCCTGATATGACCCCAGCACACTGAAGTGAAACACTAAGGGTGTGCAACAGAACAGCAAGAGGAGCAAAGAAATGAAGTCCCCAGGAATACCAAAAATAGACTTTGCGGCCAGGGCGTGGCACCCCATAAGGCTTGACTGGAAATCACTCCTAAAGGTCAACAAACAGATCTTGAACTATTTATAGGCTTTTCTTTTTTGGTCATTTTGTT
>NW_022103916.1:8887045-8900193 GCF_000313985.2 Echinops telfairi | reverse complement strand
AGGGAGAACCAATCACAATGTTCTATCTATAACCCCCTCCCAGGGAATGGACAACAGAAAAGTGGGTGAAGGGAGACATCGGTCAGTGTAAGACATGAAAAAATATAATAATTTATAAAATATCAAGGGTTCATGAGGGAGGTGGGGAGGGAGGGAAAATGAGAAGCTGATACCAAGGGCTCAAACAGAAAGAAAATGTTGTGAAAATGATGATGGGCAACAAATGTACAAAGGTGCTTGACACAATGGATGTATGTATGGATTGTGATAAGAGTTTTATGAGCCCCCAATAAAATGATTTTTTTAATTAAGGAATCTATAATTTTAAAAATGGTTTTATTGACATGTAATTCACATATCATAAAATTTAATGGTTTAATTATATTAAAATAGTTTTGTGAGGGGGATTTATAATCTTATTATCTTTTAAATGTGAATATCTCAAACAGAAAATGTTTAACATCTTTATATTATGAAGTTAGCAAACTTCAGTAAAATATTTAAGGAAAAACTGCCTGAGAAGAATATCTTTACTTTTATACATACATTGATGTGTTAAGTGAGGAAATGGTTCTCCATTTTTGGAGAAAACCAAAAAATTTTAGTGAAAGAATTTCAAGAAAATGAAAGCGTGGATTTTGAACATTTTATAGCATGCATCAAAATTATAAATAGCTAAAGCAAAACAAAATTAAAGATAAGGAGAAAAGCAAAACTTCTGAAGACAAGAGGAGGTAGAAAGTATGTGTTCACAATGAGCAGGGTCAGGTTCTCTATTAGAAAAGAAAGCCCCCAAATCCAAAAGATGGCCGTGTTTATCCAATGAGTGCTGAAGATAAATGCACGTGGCCAGAAGGAGCAAGTCATCAAGATTATTCACTACTTCTTGGTTTTCCCCTTATTACTTTAGTTCATAACACGTTCGTCTCAAATTTCTTCAACTAGAAGGCTGTTGCCCTGGATAAGAACCGTGAGCCTTCTGGCAATTGGAACAGACTACTGGCATTCTGTCTCTTTTAAACATGGGTCAGCTCCCTAAGAGTAAAATCAGCATTCTGAACACTGAAAAAAGTGAACCTCTGGATCTGCAGGGATGAAGCCATCATGGGTAGACTGACCTGGGAGCCAGCCACAGGGCCAATTCTTTCTCTCAGTTCTGCCACCACCAGACTACAGTACTTCAGAGGAAAAGTTAATACTCAGGGAGCCATAGAATCATGCTTGGAAATTAGGCAGAACATATTCCAGTATTTATTATTTGCAATTCTCCCAGCTGACCTATAAAGTAAGCATTATGATTCCCCTTCCATAGGTGAGGAAACTAAGTGGTTAAGTAACTTGCTCATAATTAGAAAGCCATTAAGTGGTAGAGCCAACATTAGAATAATGCTTTTCAGAGGGAGGGGCAGCAGAAAAGTGGGTGAAAGGAGGCAGCGGTTGGTGTAAGACATGAAAAAAAATTTTATACATTATCAAGGGGACATGGAGGAGGGAGGGTGGAGGAGGGCAGGGGAAAATTGAGGAGCTGATACCAAGGGCTCAAGTAGAAAGAAAATGTTTTGAAAAAGATGGTGGCAACATATATGCAGATGTATTTGACACAATGGCTATATGTATGGATTATTATAAGAGCTGTAAGAGCCCTCAATAAAATAAAAACTGAAAAAAAAGAATAATGCATTTCACATTACTCTGCCTCACTCAAATTTGTCACCCTTCCAGACTACTTTGAACACAGAGTAATAGTGAGATTTCAAGCCAACCATTTATCCTTTCATTAAAAATTTAAAATATATTTGCAATAGATGTTAGATACCTAGGAATATGTAAATTCTTATATATAAGAGTGTTTAATGAAATGTCTTACTTGGAAAACTACAAAGTGGCCCTCACCCCCACAAAATGCACAGCCATTTTAAAGCTCCATAGAGGAGGTCTCAAAGGAAAGGCTCCTGGTTTCTCTAGATATCATGAAACCCTGGAGCTGCTGATAGCCTTCTCTGTTTGATTGGGGTGGTAGTTTCATGGGAGCATAGTTATATAAAAGCCACTGAGTGGCAAACCTTTTACAGTATGTTACACTGTGATTGTGGAAGACAGTGGTGGTGGCGGTGGTGTAGAGTTCTTATCTCCCATGAAGGAGACCTCGGTTCATTCCCAACCAATGCACCTCCTGCACAGCCACCACTTCTCTGTCAGAGGAGGCTTGCATGTTGCTCAGAATCCTGGCATGCTTCAGTGGAGTGTCCAAACAAAGAACTAGGAGGAACCCTTTCATGCCTTACTTCTGAAGATCGGTCACAATGGTTTTATCGGCAACCAATCATGAGACTGGTTCAGGACCAGGCAGGGTTTCATTCCATTGTGCCTAGGTTTGCCATAAGTCAGGAGCCAACTCAATGACAGCCCAAATTAAAAACATACCTCAATTAAGATATAAGTATGGTGCAAAAGTATTTACATATAACTCTTCCATTTGTGTAAAAAAGAGCAGGGAGATATTATTATATGCTTTGATAAGCAAAGAATGTAGCTGGAACGATGCACCAAAAATACCTAACCCCAGTTTAGAGGGACTGAGCTATAAAAGTTCCTGCCTCCCTCTGGGGGACACAGATGTTCGAGTTGACCCTGACCCTGCGCAGGGACCAGCCTTAGTAAACTTGTTCACCATCACTGATGCAATTACCCGACTCCTTCTTCCATTTCTTAGCACTGTAGGCACATTTCAAGTTACTGATTTGCGCACTGAGAAGGTTGATGGAGACTAATTTGTACTGTGCATCTTCTGTGTCCAGTGAATTGTTACTATGTGAATATTTTATCTATTTAGGAAATCAATGTATAAATAATTCAAGGAAGAAGAAACACATCAAACTACAAAGTTTCCATGAAAGCAACAAACTCAATCTGGTAAATAAATCTGCATTGGTAATTCTCCGCAATTATGAGGGGTTTTTCCTAGTAAAATAGTCTATTTCTCTAATATTAGGAGAAATGATGAGGACCTGCATTCTTTTTGGTTACACTGTAGTTGTTATGACATTCGGCTAATGATGGAGGGTGAGGGTAAAGTTGGTTTGCCCACAGAAAAGGAACATCTAGCTTTTTTAGATGCATCTATGTATTGATAATTACCATGAATGAATAATTGTCACCCAGTATTGTTTTACATTTTTTATTTTGTCTTTAAAACTCTTACTTTCCTTCTCTTTTTATTCTTCTTGTGTATGTGCATGTCATGGAAAGCAGAAATGATCGATTCAAACAAACTCCTCAGCTGATCTACAGAGTAATACCATTTAGGTTAAGGAAGCAACGCCATCCCTTGAAAATTAGAAACAGCAGATCAATCCCTGTGTCTATTTGAGACTCCTCTTTCTCTGAGACTGGTCCCTTTCCTTCCTAACGCCTAAGTTGACCCAATTCTTTAGAGAGTATTTGTGCATGTCAATTTCCATCTTGAAAATGTTGAATTCGTTGTCCCTTTTCATCTGTAGTGTGTAAGCCACTTAGAAGGAAAATATAAGATTATTTCACGTCTAAAGGAGAATAATGAGGAACACAAGAAATTAAGTGATGAACACGATACCTCCATAAAATAATTCCACAAGCAGAAGATAAGCTTAATTTTTTTCCAGATTGGTCGAGCCCCTTAGTTATCCTTCAATTCTGAAAATTAACTCACCCACTCCCTGACAAAAACTAAACTTACTTCCAAGTGGTTTTTTGTTCGTTTGTTTTTTCAGAAAATGTCAAAAAAAAATTGTATGCTTATCTATTTCTGGTTTACTCTAGAAATAGGAAGTTTACCATTTCCCAAAAGAAGGTTTCACAACCATGGCACTACTGACACCTGTGGCCACATAATTCATTGTTGAAGGCATGAAGTGGATTGTTCTGCGGATTATTTTTAACAGTTTTATTGGCACTTCCATACATGCATGCTATACAATTCAATCATATCAAGAAGAGTTGTACCATTATCACCACAATCAATTCTAGAGCATTTTCTTCTTCCTTGTATTCATTGTTTAGGAATATCGTCCTAGAGATGCCCACTAAATTATGACAACCAAAATTGTCGCCAGACATTACCAAATGTTCCTTGGGGCCAAAATCATTTCCTGTTGAGAACTACCATCCCAGTAGATGTTACCTAACGATGTTCATTCTATGAAAACTTTGTAGCTGTTAGGCACTGTTGAGTCTATTTTGATTTGTAGCAAAGAGGCAGAGTAGAGCAGAACTTTCTCCTGAAGATCCACTGTGTGGGTTCAAAGCATCGGGTACTTAAGTACTGTACCACGAAGGCTCTTGGAAAATAACCATGTGTTTTCAGCCGTGTATTTGCTAAAGTCCATCTTTATAATCTGTAAATATTAGAGGAAAGTATATGCATGTCTCTACAACCTGTCTATCAGTTTGCAGAACTTCAGTCATTTGCATGTTGATATGATCTTAGAAGCTATGTCTTTAGTATTTTGAATACTAGCAGGGTCATCCATAGTGGACAGGTTTCAATGGAGTGTCTAGACAAGATAGAATATGAAGAAAGGCCTGTTGATCTATTTCTGAAAATTAGGGAAGTAAAATACTATGAATAACAACAGAATACTGTGCAGTACAGTGCTGGAAGGTGAGCCCTCTAGACTGGAAGGTGTTATGCAAAAATTGCAATAATGGATTCTAACAAACCAATGATCATGAAAAATGTCACCAGACTGGGAAAACATTTATTCTGTTACACTTAAGGTCTCCAGGAGATCAGTCAGTACAAGCTTGATGGCAATTAACAACATACCTGTATCTGTCATCTATTTTGAGATGTATAAAAAAGATGAATTAGAGTACTAGATAGAACAATAATTTCAGAAAAGTGTTCATTATAGAACTAGGTGGTGATTGCAATGATTGTTTATTGCAACTTTCTTTCAAATTTGCTGATGAAAATTTTTTCATATTGAAATATGCAGGTGGGCAGGTGGGGAAGAATCCAGGATTATTTCACTATCATAACTGAAAAATCAAGAGGTTAACTTAATTATCTTAAGTAAAGATAAAAGTACATCTCAGGAAAAAAAAACGATTCATCAGTACTGACAGGGATTCCACCCCCCCCTCTGAAATGGGTTATTTCATCTAAGTAACCTAAGCATATAAAGTAACTATTTAATTATTGTGGGACGTTTCAAAATATTGGGCATTGACTAGAACTGAAAAAGGACTCAGATTCTTTCATTTTCTCACTTTGTAGCTGAAGAAATTAACCCTATATTTTGTAAAGAAAAAAACCCAGCTTTATATAGGAGCCATTTTCTAGTCTTCCATTTTACAAGACTCTTTCATTATCTGCAAAATTTTTATTTATTAAAAATAATCTTAAACCCTATTTTCCCAATAGGATTTTCAACTGCCTGATAAAATCAGAGATATTATAATATTCATGTTAAGTCAAATAAATCAACTTCTGCAAAACATTTCCTACCCTCAATTATGGTGAGTGTTTTCTTTGAAAAGGAGTCCTGGTGGCCTAGTGGTTATGCAGTTTGAAACCACCAGCCTCTCCTCAAGAGAAAGATGAGTTTTTGTATTCTATTACATAGTTACAGTCTTGCAAACCCACAGGGGACAATTCTATCCTGGCTTATCTAGGGTTGCTATGAGTTGGAATCAATTTGACAGCAGTGAGTTTGAAAGATTTGTCTTTAAACATCTCATCGAACAATAATTCTGCCAATGCTTATTGAAACTACTGTATTTTAGGAATTGTGCGAACAGTATCCAGCATATGTGCATTTTAAATCATAGAGATTTACATCAATGTGAAATTGCTATCCTGTTACGATCCTAATACTTGTAGAATCAGGTGGCTCCACAGGTGTAGGCAAGGGTTTATAAATGTAATACTTTTGCAAACATTTTTAAAAGCAAGAATGGAATAAAAAGATGGCCAAAATTATCAGAGAAGTGCAAATTAAAACTATAATGAAATCTTACTTTAAACATCTGATTGCATTATGTGTTAGGAAGGATGCAACAAGAAGGGCATTGTGGATCGGGATGTAAAATTTACGGTGACTTTGGAAAACAATTTGGCAGTTCCTTCTCAAGTTAAACGTAGACCTATTATAAACCAAAAACTAAACACATCACCATCAAATTCTGACTCATAGAAACCCTACGGGGTAGCTATAAACTGTCAACTTTGGGGCTAGTAGCTAAACTTAAACTTTTGAACTACCCAGGGACTCCTATCCTTGTTTTTCTGATAAGCAACAGGAAATTCCTGGATGTTCACTCTAAGTCAAAAAAATATTTAGTTGTGGAGATGGTACTTAATAAATTCAGAGTCGCTACAGTCTTCTCATCTTCTTTTGCCCACTGGTTCTCACCTTTTAAGTTGTATCAGACTTACCAGGAAGCTTTGTTAAAGCATAGCTAGTTAGGTCTCATCCTTAGGGATTCTAATTCAGTAGGTGTGTTAGTCTGGGTTAACTAGAGAAACAAATCCAGAGACACTCACATGTGTGTAAGAGAGGTTTATATCAAAGAGTAATTGTATATTAAGAAAACATCCTGGCCCAGTCCAGATCAAGTCCATAAGTCTTATATTAGCCCATAAGTCCGATACCAGTCTACAAATTCCTCTTCAGACTCACGCAACACATGCAAGATGCCGAATGCAAGAAGATCACAAGCCTCTTGGCGGAAAGTCTTGTGGATTCAGTGGCAGTGGAAGCATCTCCAGGGCTCTAGCTGGCATCAGGGAGGCACCATGTGGCTGGTCAAAGGAAGGTGAAGCAGAGAGAGTGTGTGTGTCCCACCTCCAGGGAGGAAGACAGGAGTTCCCAGAATTCTCAGAAGGCCATGCCCACACAGAAGCATCATTGGCTATAACCTGATTGACAGGCTAGACTCTACCCCTTCCCTCAAGGTGACATTATGTAACTGCCACAGTAGGTTTGGGTAGAAGTTGACAATTTGCATTTCTAACAAGTCCCCAAGAGATGATGAAATTGGCTAGAAACACATTATTTTTACTTTTACTTTTCATTTTTTTAATTTTTAGACAGAGAAAAGTTGCAAAGCAGAGAGTTCCCATACAATTTCTCACCCAACTTCCACTAATGCCACTATCTTAGGTAATCATAGTACAATGATCAAAACCAAAACTAATACTACTAACTAAACCAGTTATCTTATTTAAATTTTACCAATTTTTTGAGTGAAACTTTTCTGTCCCAGGATCCCACATTGTATTTAGTGTTGTTTCATCATTTGTGACAGTTCTTCAGTTTTTCCTTGTCTTTCATGATCTGGTCACTTCGAAGAATACTTATCTATTATTTTGTAGACTATCCTCAACATGGATTTGACTAGTGCTTTTTCATGATGAGAATGAAGGCACACATTTTGGGCAAGAATACCATTAGAAAAAGATAGTAACTTTAGCATAGAAAAATCAAGTTGACACCACCACTTTAACCAACTCATCACACTTTATTCATATCCTCAGTAATAAGACATATTGACATCATAAACCCCTTGATATAATGCACTAAATGGATCCACATTTTGAAATTCACTGCTCCAATAAATATGTACAAAGTATCCCATCCTATCTAAACCATTTGCCATTAAGTTACTTCTGACTCATGGTGTATCCATGTTTGTTGGAGCAGAACGGCTCCAGAGGGTTTTCATGGTTGTGATCTTTCAGAAGTAGATTGCCAGGACTTTCTTTTGAGGTGCCTGTGGTGGACTCAAACCTCCAAAACTCTCGTTACCAGCCTGTCATGCTGCTTGTACTACCTAATCCTGAATAACTATTTATTTTGTGTGTGTGTGTGCGCGCGCACGCGCGCGTTAAAATATATAGGTAACTGTCTTAGCCTGGGTTCTCTAGGGAAGCAAAATCAGTGATGGTTATATGTGTATAGAGAGAAATTTATATCAAGAAAGTGGCTTACACAGTGGTAGAAATGGGCAAGTCCAATCTGATTCAAGTCTATGGGTCACATATTAAGTTGGAGGTTTCTCTCGATTCATGTAGCTGTGGGGGCTGACAAACCAGGAAATAGGAGGACACAGAGTTGAATGAATCCTAGGTTGGCCATCCACGGTTGATTCCTGGGAGTGACAAGCAATAAGGCAGGTGTGTGTGGGGGGGGGGCGGTGTGTGTCAATGAACCAGATGCAGGATCCAGACTGAGGAAAGGAAATGAAGTAGCTTCCCCACAGTGTCAACTTATACAAAAGCAAGCCTCATGTCCCAATGAAACTTCTTTTCAACTGTATCAAGTCGGTGACCTGATTAAGGGTTGCACTCCACTCTAGTCTTTCCACAACTGCTAGATTTCTCACAGAAGAGGCCATCGTGGAGTTCATTGCATGTTAGGTCATATCATGGCCCAGCCAAGATGACACAACATCTGTCACAGTGACCAAAACTTTTCCATATGAACAAACCAAGACAGCAATTTTAGTGGGAGTTCTCTATAGAAACAAAAATAGGGAAGCATATACAGGTGTATATATATATAGAGAGAGAAGTTTACTTCAAAGAAATGGATCACGCAATTGTAATTGTGAGGAAATGACTCTCAGATTGGAAGAACTGGCAAGTTCAAATCCATGAGTCAGACAATAGGCTGAAAACCTCTCCTGGCTCATGTGGTTTCTCAGGGGCTGATGAACCCAAAATCAATCTGCACACTGGATGCATCTTCTGCAGGATCAGAAATGTGGTGAATCCAGTATCTGTAAGTCAGAGGTCAAGTCAGATTTCTGCAGGCTTACTTTTCTGGAAGTGGAAGTCAGGTGACAAGAAGACTGGAGTTTGGCCACAACATCCATTGATATTATGCAAGTAGGCCCTAGCCGAAAGGAAACTCCCCTTTTAACTGATTGGCTGCTAGCATCAGGTCACAAAATGGAAAGTGATTACATAGTGTTTGCCAAACCAGATAATCATAGCCAAGTTGTCACATAACATTAACATACAGTTCAGGGACACTAAATATATTCATATTCAGCTATCGCCATGAACTGTTCTTGAATTTATCCATCATCCTTAACAGAAGTTCAATGTCCCCTAAGTTTTGTGTTTTCCTTTTCCTTTCTACTCAGTTTTCATAATATTCTTATTTTCTTTCTTTTTTTTATTTAATCATTTCATTGGGGGCTCGTACAACTCTTATCACAATCCATACATACGTCCATTGTGTCAAGCACATTTGTACATTTGTTGCCATCATCATTCTCAAAACACTTGCTTTCTAATTGAGTCCTTGGTATCAGCTCATTTTTTCCCCTCACCCTCCTTCATGAACCCTTGATAAATTTATAAATTATTATTATTTTGTCATATCTTACACAGAAAGTGGATGAAGGGAGACATTGAACAGTGTAAAATATTCCTATTTTCTTACTGATGCAAAATAACTGTCTATTTTACTGTATAAGCATGAAGTCTAAGAAATACTCTACAAACACTACAACTTTTTTCAACAGTTTTTTTCTTCCTTTTAAAAAAATTAATTTTATTGGTGGCTCTTACAACTCTTATAACAATCCATACATCAATTTTATCAAACAAATTTGTATATGTGTTGCCATCACATCATTTTAAAAACATTTTCTTCCTACTTGAGCCCCTGGTATCAGTTCCTCTTTTTTCCCTCCCTCCCCCACCCTCACACTCTGGTGAACCCTTTCATCTTCCTTCAGGGGGGTATGGGAGGGTGTTATACATTGATCTTTATGATTGGTTCCCCCTTTCTCCTCCTTCTCCCCACACCCCCATGGTATCACTACTCCCATTACTGTTCCTGAAGCAGCTATCTGTCCTAGATTCCGTGTGTCGAAAGCTCTTATCTGTACCAATGTACATTCTTCAGTCTAGCCGGATTTATAAGGTAGAACTGGGTTCATGATAGTGGGAGGGAGGAAGCGTTAAAGAATCACAGCAATGTTTTGTGTTTCATCGGTGCTATACTGCACCTTGGCTTACTCGTCCCTTCCTTGTGACCCTTCTGTGAAGGGATCCCAATAGTCTATAGATGGGCTTTCAAAATTAAGGCTATATTTTGCTCTAGAGCTAACAATGGTTTTTCTAGTATTTTAAAAATAGGTTGCATATTCCCATGACTGAAGAGTGAAAATAAAAGCATAAACATTGGGAAATCTCGATCCAAATGCTGTTCTACAAACAACATTCCCTCCCTCACCCCATATTTTTTGGTGCTGTCATTACTATCGTTGCTAGATGCATTGAGTCAGTTCCAACCCCTAGAAGCCCTATGCACAACAGTAGGAAACCAAGCACAGTACCAGTGCCACACCATCCTCGCAATTGTTCCTATGCCTGAGCCCATTGTTGCAGCCACGGTGTCAGTCCATCTCCTTGGGTACCTTCCTCTTTTTCACTGCCCCTCCACTTTACCAAGCATGAGTCTTTCTCCATGAACTGGTCTCTCCTGACAATATGTCCAAAGTATGTAAGACATAGTCTTGTCATCCTTGCTTCTATGGAGTCCTTTGAAAGTACTTCCAAGACAGATCGGTTTGTCCTTTTAGCAGTCCATGATACTTTCAATATGCTCCTCCAGCACCACAATTCACATGTATCAAGTCTTCTTCAGTCTTCCTTATTCGATGTCTAACTCTCACATGCATACGAGGCGATGGAAATTACCATGGCTTGGGTCAGTGGCATTTTAGTTCTCAAAGTAACATCTTTGCTTTTCAATACTCTAAAGAGGTCTTGTGCAGCAGATTTACCCATCACAGTACTTCTCTTTTGATCTCTTGATTTCTGCTCCCATGATCACTGATTATGGATCCAACCAAGGCAAAATCTTTGGCAACTTCAACTTTTTCGCCATGATGTTACCTATTGGTCCAACTGCGATGATTTTGGTCTTCTTTACATTGAGTTGTAATCCATATTAAAGGCTGCCATCCTTGATCTTCATCAGCAAGTGTTTCAAGTCCTCCTCATTTTAAGCAAGGTTGTGTCATCTGTCTATCACAGGTTGTTATCGGGCCTTCCTCTAATCCTGATATCACATTCTTCTCCATATAAGCCAGCTTCTTTGATGATTTGTTCAGCAAATGCATTGAACAAGTATGGTAAGAGGATACAACTCTGATACACACATTTCCTGATTTTGAACCCTGTAGTATTCCTTTGTTCTGTTCTCACAAATATCTCTTAATCCATGTATGTGTTCCACATAAACACAATAAAGTGTTCTGGAATTGCCATTCTTCTCAAAATTACCCATAGTTTGTTATGATCCACATAGTCAATGCCTTGGCATAGTAAATAAAACACAAGTAAGCATCTTTCTGGTATTTTCTGCTTTCAGCCAAGATCCATCTGACATCAGCAATGATATCCTTATTCCACATCCTCTTCTGCATCCAGCCTAAACCTGTTTCCTGTCAATGTACTCTTGCAAGTGTTACTGGCTGATCTTCAATAAAATTTTACTTAATTTCACACTGAATGCAATATCATCACATTGAACACTAGTGGCAGAAGACCTGGTGGGCTATGGGAGGACATCAAGACCATCATTCATGAAATCAAAAGGTCATTAAAAATACTGGAAAGAAAGAAAAAAATCAAAGCGAATGTCAGGAAACTCTGAAACTTGCTCCTAATCATAGAATAGCTCAAGCAAATGGAAGAAATCATTAAGTCAAAAAGTTGAATAGAAAATTTCAAAGGGAAGCTGGAGAAGAAAAAGCCAAACATTATAATGAAATGTGCAAAGACCTAGAGTTAGAAAACCAAAAGTGAAGAACAAGTTCAGCACATCTTAACCAGAAAGAACTCAATTTTAAAAAATTAAGACTCAGTTGTAATACTGAAAGATTCTATGGGCAAAATATTGAATGATACAGGAATCAAAAGATTGAAAGCTCAATAATTTATCATTTTTTTCACGCCTTACACTGATCTCTGTCTCCTTTCGTCCACTTTTCTGTTGTTCGTTCCACTGGCTGGGAGGGGGCAAGGGTTCAGGGGATGGGAGGCGGGGTGGAAACGAGCCGATACCAATGACTCAAGTAGAAAGAAAATGTTTTGAAAATGAGGATGGCAACATATGAACAAATGTGCTTGACACCATGGATGGATGTATAGGTTGTGATAGGAGCTCTAAGAGACCCCAATAAAATGATTTTTTTAAAGATACATTTATCCTCCTTCACATTTGTAGTTATCAACCTGTGCTCCATGCTTACTCATTAAATAATATTTTATAATTTTAAAAAAATAGAAGAAGGAAAGAATACACAATCATTGTACAAGAAAGAATACACAGTCATTGTACAACATTCTACCATTTCAGGAGGTAGCATATGAGCAAAAACCAATGGCGTTGAAGGAAGAAGTTCAAGCTTCACTGAAAACATTACCCAAAAACAAGCCCTCGGAAACTGATGAAAAACCAATGGAAATGTTTCCACAAGCTGAGGAGGCACTGGAAGTACTTACTTGTCTGTGCCAGGAAATTTGGAAGACAGCTACTTGGCCAACTGAGTGGAAGAGATCCATATTTGTGCCCATTTCAAAGAAAAGTGACCCTACAGAATGCTCAAACTATAGAACAATATCATTGATATCACATGCACACCATATTAACTTATTCTTTAAAGTCATTTATTGGGGGATTGTAGAACTCTAATCACAATCCATATATACATCCATTGTGTAAAGAACATCTGTATTTACTTATTTCTTATATAGCTTTTTTCCCAAGGAAATGCACCCAAACTGATATAAATATATTTCACATACTTTTTTTCCCCAAAAAGATAGCCATTACTGTTCTTTACCTTGCTTATCTCATTTAATGTTTTTGAAATTTCAAAACATAAAGCCTCATTTTCTAGAGGTAAATAATATTCCACCATGCAAATATATCATAACTAATCACTGATTAATAGACATGTATTATTTCCAAACTTCAATTATAAATAAAGCTAATATCCTTATACACATGCCAATAAAATGTTAATGTCAATCATTGTGTTAGGTTAGGTTGACTAGAGAGAAAAATCCAGTGATACTCATATCTGTAAGAAAGAGTCTTCTCAGCCTATGCAACCACGAGGTGTCGAAGGGATCAGGT
>NW_022103916.1:8865710-8885126 GCF_000313985.2 Echinops telfairi | reverse complement strand
TGCCAATTTAATAGAAGAAAGTATTCTTGCATTGAGAGAGTACTTGAGTGGAGGCCAAATGTCCTTCTGCTACCTTAATATTAAACCTATAAAGATCTTCTTACAGGTGCTGTGTTAGCAAAAAGAAATCTAACTATCACAACTATCTTATCCATGTGCAATAATATTATGGGTGATTTGTTTCATTAGGCTTTTCTCTATTTTTAAGTTTAAAATAGATATTTTGAAAAGAAAAACAGTAAATGTTATCACCTTTAAAGGACGTACTCCATACTTTTGTATTATATCACCTTCTGTAAACACTAGCTTGTTAGAATTCCTGAAGCTGCTAAGAAGCTGTTAGCCTGTTCAATATTTTGGTGTGTACAGAATATTTTAAACAGTGGAGCTGGTCATAATAAAGAGACCTTGTGGGAATCTTCTAAGCCGCAAACAGCATGTCCCTATTTGTGCTACCTTCCCTTCAATAAATAAATATAGCCACTAAGCATAATTGGAATGTGTGAATGATGCCAACAGTGAGCGCTCTCAGCTGCTAACTGAAAAGTTGCAAGTTCAAGTCCACCCAGAGGTGCCTCAGAAGAAAGGTATGATCTACTTCCAAAAAGCCACTTATTGAAAACTCTGTGGATCATAATTCAACCCTGACACGCATATGGTTGCAATGAATTGGAACTAGCTTTGGACCAGTGGGATTTTGGGAGATCTGCAACACTGAAGGACAAAGGAAGTGCTATCCTAGTTTTTATGCATCCTGCTGCCACTTCATGACAGTTTGCTGTGCTTATTCACACACACACACACACCAGCCTTAGTAAATCTGCTGCTTGCATATGACACAAAGCCATTCTTAAACCAGTAAACAATTGTCCCCGAATCACAAAAAATACAACAGTACAGGGTATCCTGCCCTTTGAAAGTTCACTCTAGGCACCTCACTGTTACGAAAGACCCACATGAGTGCCTGTTTTCACGAACTGAAAGAAAGCCACAGAGGAGTTTGGCTTTTACAAAAAAGGTGAAGAGTGAAACTAGTGCCCAGCATTTGTTTGGCAGCAAGCTGTTCAAGAAACAGCCTGCACTGAGCAGAGGGTGGTGTAACCATCCTGGGAACTGCACTCGAGCATCTCCTACGTGCATAGCTTTGAACGGTGTCTGTGAACACTATATATTAGTGTTATTTTAGGTTTTATGTACCATTTGATATGATTTGGTAAGATAATTTTTAGTCTAGGAATGCTCAGAATATTTCCCATGAAAATTAATGGTAATTGCTTCTTCTCTTTTTGCCATTTTGGCTTAAGAAAGGTTTCATAGGAGCACTCTACTTACTTTTGGATAGCAGGGAAACCCATATCTTTAAGGACAGAGATGAGCTAGGTAAAACATTATATTTGGAAGTTTTCTAAACAAGTCAAAAGTATTGTTGCTAGATGTCAATCAGTCGGTTCCAACTCACAGTGTCTCTATGTGCAACAGAAGAAAACACTGCATGGTCCGGCACCGTTCTCAAAATAGTTGCTTTATTTTGAGTCCATGTGGAAGCCTCTGTCTCAATCAATACTGCTGAGAGTCTTCTAGTCTTTCGCAGACCCTCTACTTTACCAAGCATCGTGTTCTTCTACAAGGACTTGTCCCTCCTGATAACATGCTCAAAGTAGGTAAGATGGAATTTTACCATCATTGCTTCTAAGGAGCATTCTGGCTGTATTCCTTTGAATACAGATGTCTTCGTTCTTCTGGTGATGCATGGTATATTCCATATTCTTTGCCAATACCATAATTCAAATGCATCAATCCTCTTCAGTATTGTTGGGGAAAAAGTAAACCAATGCACTCATGTCACTCCTTAACTGGCTTTGATACTACTGCATCATTACTACATTTTTGCTCCATTTAAAACTACTGCCTTATACTTATATCGACTTTTTGCCTTATGATGTGAAGAGCTTAATGGCTTATGACCAATAATAGTCTTCATTTTCTTACACTCACATTGTTACTTACAAGAAACTTAAGTTTCCTTGGATTTCAAAATAAAAAGCAGAAAGGATATTATTATGGTTCTAAATGATCTGACATACTGTAACTATCTGCCAACTCCAAATGCCAGAAAATACTTTTTCTTGGACTATGCCTTAACTTCTCACTTGTTTAATGTTGCAATACCTTTAAAATTATACTTAAACATTGATCCAATCTTTTAATATGTGTTGAGAATTACAAATGCTATATGATAGTCTTAAAAGAGAAAAAAAGTTCAAGTAAAGATTAAGTAAAATTAGAACTATTTTTAACTAAATAAAAGAATTTTAAATGTATTTTATTATTTAAAAAATGGATCCACATCAGGAGAATACACATATAACACCTCCTCTATAATACCCAAAACTAATAAAAAGGAAATTACTCTTTTAAAATCAAAAGGAGAAATAACAGGGTCGAACACAAGCTTAACAAGAAAAGTTCAAAATTTATAAGGAAAATGATGAAACTCTGCAAAAAGACCAAACACTAGTAGAATTAACATCATAAAGATCTCAACTAATTCTCTATAACTTAATGTAAGGATCCTTGGTGGTGCAGGGTCAAACACTCAGCAGCTAACTAAAAGGTTAGGCTAGTGGTTCAAACCCACCAGATGCTGGCAGAACGATGCGGCAGCCTTGGAAACCCCACACAACAGTGCTGCTCTGTTGTTCTATACGGTCTCTATGAGTCAGAATCAACTTGATGGCAACAGGTTTGGGGTTTTTTGAGTGTGTGTGTGGTTAGTTAGTATATACATTCAACACAATCATCAGATTTTATGTTTATAAAATTTATAAAGTATTTTAAGGTGAACAAATAAACAAGAATAACTATGAAATGACTAAAAGACTATGATGTGGGGTTGTCAGATATTAAATCGTAACAAGAAGTAGAAAATATATAGCCATAAATTCATACTGAAAAAAAAAAGCTGAATGAAATAAATGGAGGACAAAGAGATAAATCTCCCATGGAGAAGGATTTCAGATAATTTATTTGGATACTTTTCCTTCAAGGAGGTAGAACATAACTCTCACTCCTTAAATGTGGGTAGTGACTTCCATCCAAAGATAATAGTATGGAAAGGTACTAGGGGGTGGTGGTTCGAAATAATCTTACAATGTACAGACTTTACAGCTCAGCCAGGTGATCAAGGTCAACATCAACCATCCTATACCACATCGACATTATTTGAAACAATGTGATGAGAAGGTGTGGCCATACTCACCAAGTCCTTCAACCAGTCTAACCACGAGAAAAACATAAACAAATTCCAATCCAGGGACATCCTACAATATAATTGCCCAGAACTTCTCAAAATTGTCAAGGTAATTGAAAACAAGGAGAGTCTGAGCCAAGAGGAGTCTAAGATATAATGATTAAATGTAATGTGGTCCTGGATGGGATCCGGAAACAGAAAAAACACACAAGGTAAAACCAAAGGAAATATGAATAAAGTATGGACTGTAGTTAATAAAAATGTATTTGTATGAGTTCATTAATTGTAACAAATGTACCATATTAATGTAAGATATTAACAGTAAGGGAAATTGTTGTCAGTTCATACCAGGACCAATATGGGAACTTTACTGTCGGCTCAGTTTTTCTCTAAAACTGTTCTAAAATAAAATTTACTAATATACATAATTTGCTTGAGGCAAAAACATGAATCTTTAAGGAGAACCCAGAGAATGCTGAATACAATGAAAGAACGAAAAACACTCTGAAATTATTATCATTTCAATGATTCTGATCTCTCCCTCTCATATTTATTGAAAACTTAATTTGGGTTCTCAGTTTCACAATCTAGAGTTGAAAGTCTCTCAGTGGCTTTGCTTTGTAAAAGTTTTATAATGTGTGTGTTTTATAAGTTCTGTCTTTTTTGCAATGACAGAATACACGGTGAAAGGACACTCACATGTATTTAAAGATCTCATTTAAAAACATACAGACACACATTTAGAGAAATGTTAATGGAAATTTAAAACTTGAAGGTAAAAGAAACAAATCCGCAAAGCTTTCCCCCCCACACAAACACACACACAAAAGAAAAGTTTGCCAGAAAGCTTTAAAATCAGACTGACATCATGCAATATCAGATACTAGAACACAATAGAACAATGTCTTTAAAGTACTATGGGAAAATACTGTCAGTCTTGAATTGTATGAGAACAAAAGATATTTTAAAACACACAAAAACTTGGAAAGTTTACCCCCACACCCTATGAGAACTCAAGAAAATAGCTCAACCAAAAATTTAAGTAATCCAAGAAAGAAGACTTGAGCTATAAAGAACAACAGGTGTAGAGTCTGTCCCAGATTGAGGGGTGGGAAGTTCAGACATGGATTTATTACATCATGAGGCTTGGTGGAGTCTCTATCGATTGAACAGAGAAGTTTTAAAAACATTCCTTTTATGGTTATAATCTCAGTGCTTGAGTCTACACAGGATAATTATTTATACACAACTACATTGCTAATTTCATTACTCTTTTCTTTGACCACTTTGGGAAACACTATTTTAGACCACAGGGTATGCCCTTATGTTCTTCTTTTTTTTTTTTTAAATGACCGAGGCTTTAATGTCAGATAAAATAAAACCAAAAAGAGCTCATTGCCATCAGATCAATTCTGACTCATAGCTACCCAAGGGACAGAATAGAACTGGCCCTGGGGCTTTCGGAGACTGGAAATCGCTATGGGAACAGAAAGCTTCTTCTTCCTCCTGTGGAATAACCGGTGGGTTCCAACTGCTGACCTTTTGGTTAGCCACCTAACATGTCACCCACGGCCTCCAGGACTCCTCTAATTTCAGGTTCTAAATAAACCAAACTCACTGCCATTGAGCCAGTGCCGATCCATAGCAACCTTATAGGGTAGGATAGCATTTTCTGTAGGTTTCTGAGACAGTGCGTCTTTTTTTTTTTTCATAACTACTGTCTCTTGGTCTTTGTACAAGTTCCACAAAAGCACAATTAAGTGTTCTGAAATTCTCGTTCTCCATTCACCATGATATCCATGGTTTGTTTTGATCAATTTGCTTAGTCGATTAAATATATGTAAACATGTAAACATCTTTCTAATACTCTCTGCTCTCAGCCATGCTTCATCTAACATCAAGGTTATCCCTCATGCTACGGCCTCTTCTGAACCCAGCTTGACTTTCTGGAAGCTTACTGTCAAGGTACAGCTGCATTTATCTTGAATTATCTTCTTTACAATTTGACTTGGACAAGATATTAATGATATTGTTCAATAACTTCCAGATTCTGGTGGGCCACCTTTCTTTAGGATAGACAGAAATCTAGATCATTTCCAGCCAGTCCCATAGGTAGCTGTTTCCCAAATTTAGCAAAGCCTAGGAAGTGTGTCCAGTGCAACATCAGTTTATCGAAACGTTTTGTTGGTATTGTCAATTCCGATAGCTTTGTTCTTTTGCTTCTGCTTTCAATACAGCTTGGACTTCTTCCTTCAATACTATCAATTTTTGATCATATGCTTCCTCTTGAAATGGTTGAAGATCAACCAATTCGTTTTGGTACAGTGAGTTTGTATTTCACCTTCTTTAGATGTTTCCTACATCATTCCATGTTTTGCCCATAGACTCCTTCAATATTCCAACTCAAGGCTTGAAATTTTTCATTGCTCTTAGCTTGAGACATGGTGAGTGTGTTCTTGCCTTTGGGTTTTCTAACTGGAAGTCTTTGTGCATTGCATTATAATATTTTACTTTGTCTTCTTGAACTGCCTTTGGCAGCTCGCTTATGTCATCATTTCTTCCATTCACTTGCGCTACTACTACTGGACATTCAAGTCGAAGGGCTTTTCCCCCACTTTTTTCATATGCAAATCACTTTACTAAGTGATTGGTTCAATAAATCAATACTCTTAAGTAAACACTAAGGGTATTTTAATTTACATTTTTTAAAATTTAATGTTTGTTTATTTTTAACAATCTCAACAACATAAGAACATCACTTTCTTTTTTTCCACATTGATTTTTTTAATCACTTTATTGAGGGCTCGTACAGTTCTTATAACAATCCATATCTCCATGTGTCAAGCACATTTGTACATATGTTGCCATCATCATCTTTGAAACATTTTCTATTTGAGCCCTTGGTATCAGCTCATTTTTCCCTCCCTCCCTCATGAACCCTTGATAATTTATAAATTATTTTTTCATGTCTTACACCAACCACTGTCTCCCTTCACCCACCTTTCTGTTGTTCATCCACCTGGGGGGGCAGGTTATATGTAGATCATTGTGGTAAGTTCCCCCTCCTGGTATGGCTATTCTCATTATTGGTCCTGAAGGGTTTATCTGTCCTGGATTCTCTGCATTTTGAGCTCTATCTGTACCAGTGTACATTGCTTAGTATATGATAGTGGGGGCGAGGAGTTTGGGGGAAGAAGTTTTAAAGAACTAGCAGAAAGTTGATTGCTTGTTGGTGCTATACTGCACCGATTGCTCGTCTCTTCCTTGTGACCCTTCTGTGCAGGGATGTCCAATTGTCTAGAGATAGCCTTTGGGTCTCCCCTCCGCTTTCCCCCTCATTCGCATTGATATGATTGTTTGTTCTGGGTCTTTGATGTCTGATGCCTGATCCCATCAACACCTCATGATCCTACAGGCTGGTGTGCTTCTTCCATGTGGGCTTTGTTGCTTCTCAGTTAGATGGCTGCTTGCAAGAGGAAGTGTTACAGTCTCTTCTGATTTAACTCTGGCCCTCCTTCTTTCCTGTCATTTTAATGGCCTTTGCTTTCTTCGGGCTTGGTGGAATAACTGATTGCACGTTAGCCTGCTAACCACAAAGTCTGCAGTTTGAACCCACCAGTGGCTCCACGGGAGAAAGATGAGGCTTTCTGCTCCTGTAAAAATCTACAGCCTCAGAGCAACACAGTAGCTCCAACAATGGGCTCCGGTATAACAGGTGCGAGGATGGTGCAGGACTGGGCAGTGTTTTGTTCCGTTGTACAAAGGGGCCCTGAGTCAAAATCACCTTGATGGTACCTACAAGAAAATAGTTTGATCTTTGCCCTTGTTTGCTAAGAGAATTCTAAACCCAGGCTCAGAGTACTTGAGGTGCCTTTACTATTTAAACACTTGACGATTTGTACAAATGAGTGTGGACTGGCCAAAGCACGAAGATCACTTGGTGTACCCTGGTATCAGCTGGGTACACCAGGTGGGAAGAGAGCATTCATCATAAATCATCCTGGGGTAATGACGCCCCCATCCTGATGAGTCCATAATGAAGTCCATGGAGACTTTGGACTTGGGAGCTTCATGGAGACATTGGTGTACATAGGAGGGTTGTGTCCCTTTAGCACATGGAAGCGTCAGGCTAGGAACCTTCCCAGACCTCACCCTATGCAACTCTTCATCTGTACTGTTTTCACTATAAATAAATCTGTAGTTGTTAAGCATGGCACTTTCTGTGAGTTGCTCCGTAGTAGTGGGGCGGCAGGTCAGAAATGAAGGAAACGGAAGAACTCCCGTTTGTGGCTACCCATACTCAAAAGGGGTAGAGCTGGGCAACCCGAATGTGTCACCAGCATGACAAGGGAGGTGTCACGTGAAAGGTGCCTACTTGAGTCTGAATGATGGCCTCTTTCTAACTGGGGAGATCTAGCCAACTCCAGGTGGTCAGAGAAGTGCTGCATGGGTGTCATAAATTAACAGAGAGGTAAAAAGTGGGGAGTTGTTATAGCCTCATAGTTGAGGACAAAATAACGAGATGCTGAGAGTTCCACACAACTGCAGTGAGTTGAGATTTAAAAATTGGCTGAAAGAGGGCTGTAGTTCTCTAATTAACTGGCATTACCCAATGGCAAGCTCATAAACTTTATTTACATGCCTAGCAGTTAGGACACCAAGGAATGGACTGAATCATTGTGGTGTTGACATAGGAAATCTTGTTGCACAAGTAAGGGTCCACTTGACATTGTAAGCAAAAGACTGTGAGGCAAAAGGCTCCAGGGGTTTCAAAGCTCAGAGTACATGGGAACAGGAAAAGGAGTTAGAGGAAGGTGCCTTTGTTCACCGGCACCTGGCCTGACGGTCTTGTTGCCAAGCTTTGTTCAAACTCACACAGCAGGGCAGTCCGTGACTAGGGGTGCATGACTGAAAGTAACATTTCTTCTCCCGCTGGCGACAAGATTACTTCAGATTTAGTTACAGATAGTCACAGAAAGCGTTGCTGTGGCTTCAGAAGCGGCTTCTCTGGCAAGCAGAGTAGAATGGGAGACCCTCCCCATTTCCAGCCCGATCAGAGAATGTTCTGAGCCCAAGGCCTCAGCTTAGACAGCCATGGGACTCATAAAAGCAAATCACCCTGCCAGCAGCCTACCATGAGCAAAGCACTGCACTGTGCGCTTCACAAATCACAGACGGACCAGCTTCCAGCAGCGGACAAGTTAGTGGGGAAAGCGGTATAGACATGAGCCAGAACCAGGGACACAACATAATATTAGTTTCACAGAAATCTTTTTTAAAATCTAGGCAGCTACTTGGAAACATACAGGTAAAAATGAGGTGTGCTTGTCTTCTTCGGTTTTCATTTATGTTTGGACTTTGAAAGTAATTATCCAACTCCTTGTTTGCCAGCTTCTTCCATACTGTGACTTTTCACATAGGAATAGCTTGATCTCTGTTCCCTTGACAGCTAGCCCCTAACAAGCTGAAGGCTATTGAGGACAGACACATGATTGTGTTCCCTCCTCCACTGTCCTAGTGTATCGTGCACAGAACACTAAGTATTTCCAACCGACACAAATGGAGGCAGCTAGTCGAGCTGAGTTCCTGGAGCACTCGAGGGCGTCACAAAGGTCTGGCGCGCAGCAGCACAATCAAGGTTCCACCTAATATGGAACCTGATGAACTGTTTTTCTTTTGAACTCCACACAAAAAGAGCTTGGCCAGGTGAAAATAAAGAAAAGCCGGGAGAAGAATCTAGTATTATATACAAAATCACTTCATAATACGAAAGTCTGAATTTTATTTAGCATTATATCTGAGGCACTAATGAGAGTAAAGGAAGACATCCACTATCAATCTCACATTCAACTTTAAGGAGTCTCAACAATAATGAAAGCCCTCAGAGTGTAATCAATCTTGAAAGCATGAAATGCCACGTTCACAATACAGAAACTATATGATGGGACTGCCTATGGAAAGGTGGTAGCCTGAGCAAAATCTTTCCAATCTGAAGACCCCTAACACAGATTGTTCTGGTTTTTTTCTTTACAACTCCAAACTAGACTGCCACAGACAAAACTTAACAATACAGAAAACGTAACAAAGGAGTCTCTGAGGGAGTGTAATGTTGGCCCGGAGACACAATGAACTGGCTTAAGGTCCAACCAATAAAATGAGAGCCAAAGCCTGAAATCCTTCCCACTTACATCTCAGACCAGATCAAGGGAACAGTTCTCTTGAAGCTACAATTTCTTAGTTACACATGAAATCACTGTTCTTCAAACAGAAAATTCAGCCTCTACTACTAAATCTTAAGTGACCTTTACCGCTTTTTGACCAGAGGCCAGAGTAATAATTAGGAATTTCAGAAATGAGAATGGAAGTTCATCCAAGGTTAATAAAATAAATAACTTGCCCAACTATATACACTCAGAAATTATTTCTGTCCATGCTACCATGAAGAACAAATTTTAAAAACTGGAAACTCATACAAGAAGATACCTGTGCAGACATTAAAAAAAGGAACAAAGAAAGAAAAGGTAGCTTTCAACATGTAATATTTGCTTCAAAAGACTTTCTTTCAAATTGTCTATTACAATTATTTAAGCAAAGTAGAACTTTAGGTAAAAATAAGTATATTAAAACCCAAATAGAAAAAGGAACCTAAAAATTGATATGAAAATACATCAGTAGTCCGTTTAACATCCTTAATAATTCTATTCTAAATCTTTCCACACAAGGATGTTACAGTTCTTCAGCTTACTGAAAACATTTCTTAAAATAAAGACTGATCCCTAATCCTGAAACAATACAAATTATTCATCATTGCTACTACACTGAAAAGTATAATGAAGAAATATCTTATTTAAATAAAATGAGGATAAAATCTTACTTATTGAACTTATATCCAACAAACAGATTGTTTTTTCCTCTTCCAATCTGCAATCATGGATAATATTTTATAGGCTAATTTAGAAACAGATGCAAATTCTTTTTGTTGTTGTTGTGTTTGTTTTTGTTTTTTAAATACTTTTATTGGGGGCGCTTACATCTCTGATCACAATCCATACAAACATCCGTAGTGTCAAGCACATTTATACATTTGTACACTTGAGCCCCTGGTATCAGCTCCTCATTTTCCCCCTCCCTCCCCGCGTCCCCCTCCCTCATGTACCCTTGATAATTTATAAATTATTATTATTTTGTCATATCTTAAACTGTCCGACATCTCCCTTCACCCACCATTCTCTTGTCAATCCCCCAGGGAGGAGGCTATATTCTTTTAAATGATGAAAGCTAACCATGTTTTGCTCAAGAATACTACTATAGACATAGGATACAGGGTATTTTACAGCAGATAATAGTTTGCCAAGCTTCAGGAAGGCAAAACAATAAAGTAATGAATTCAGTATCGTCCAGCTTGTTGTTGCTCCTTGCTCCAGAAAATCTGGTGGCAGATGCTGCTGAGACAACACCCTGATACCACCACTGCTCTTGTCACAGTTGCATCCACTATGTTAGAACATTCCTGTCCTTATGATGCAAGTCCTAGCAAAAAGCCTCCCACAAATCCACTGGATATCACGATGTTCTGTTTAATAAATTCTGTAGCCTGAAACAAAGTAAATTGAAACACAAATACGCTTAATTATTGAATCCAGAGCTAAGTAACATGTTCAGCTATTTTCATCACATAAATATTCAGCAAAAATCCCCAGGTTTCTACTATTGTAGGTATCAAATACCATGCAAGATCCTCAGAATGATCAATTATAACAAAGTGAAGGAATCTGGAACCCTGAGCCAGACCCAGTAAGCTTTGTGACTACTGAGATAATCGGTATTTTGGCAGCCATGACCTCTCAGGCAACCTGAAACCCACATATAGAACATACATACATGGTTCCTTCAGCAAGTTATTAACACAGATTACTTAAAAAATTCCCACAGCAGACACAATGATACTTATTACTAATCCAATTAAGTAGTAAAACAAAATGTACAGGGTCAAAATAAGTATAGTTGACATCACTTTAGTAAAATGTTTAACCCAAATATGAGTAAGAGGGAGCAATCAGAGAAAGTCAAAGCTAGTCTGCACAAACTGGCCTAGATGCTTCAACACTGTCAGCATCATAACGATGAGGGGCAAGGGGAGAACCAACCACCGGCTGAAGGTGTCGTAAGATTACAGCAGACAACAAAGAGAATGACAGTCAGCGGAATGTGTATTTCTTGACTGAAGGTCGGGGGTAGTGGTGGATATTTTGTAGAAAAACTGCAAATACCGGCTACAGATTAGGAAGTAGTGTATGTTTTAACTTCTTGGGTGTGGTCATAGTACTTGTAATTCTACAGGAGATTCTCCCTATCCTTAGGAGACAGGTGCTAAAGTCTTCAGGAGTGAAGAGACACGACGTTTGAAATGGTCCAGATTTTTAAAAAAGTGTTTAAAAGGTGTCAATCATACAGATGCACACAGGTAAAACATGTGTGGCAAAGTGTCAACAATTTGATGAGTAGGTGAAGTGTATTTGAGTATTCACTGTACTCATCTTTTAACTTTTAGTTGATTTAAATTTTTTAAATTAAATTAGGAAAACATTCCACCTCAAAAAAGGAGGGGGGGTAGTTTTCACTTACAACACATCATATACACACATCCAGAAAACCAAACCCACTGCCACTGAGTCAGTTCTGACTCACAGCGACCCAAGAGAGGATTTCCAAGACTGTACTTATTGACAGGAGCTGCTCAAAACCTAACCCACGGCCCAGCAGGGCTCCTGTATACACATACACACATTGTAAAAATAGAAGAAAAAGTTTGGGAAAATTATGCTATCCGTTTTTACATAGGGGGTTCAAGGTGCTGGGGAGAGTGGAATCCATGTTTACTACCAAGACATTACTTTATAAATTATTTGCTATTTAATTCACCTAGTGGTTTAATCCTACATTTTACGGAACACTGGAGGCCTATGGCACAAACCACCAATTTTTTTTAAAGAAAATAATTCCTAGTCACATTTACTTCTACATAAGACCCACTGAAAATAAGGAGCCAACATATTACTGTCTTACTTCTTCAATGATATTGTTGATTTCAGGTGCTGCTTTATTTGCACGTTTCTTTATCTGTCTTTTTGCTTTGTTCACATCTTTTTCAACTCTCTTCCAATCAACCTGGACATAGCCACTGTGACTGGCAATCTGCAAAAATAGAATAACAATAGTAAATTCTAAGTCAACTAGGTTATCATCTAATCTATTGCACAAGAATTTATATGCAATCAGGTTCCAAGAAATCTAAGAAGCTTATAAACCAAAAACTAAAACCAAACCCACTGCCATCAAGTTGATAAAAACTATAGTTAACTGCCTATTAACAGCAAGAAAAAAAATCTCAGATGGTACTACTAGGGCATTGCGATGTCTGAACATCAGGAATAAGAGGATGTATTAAACCAGTACATTTTAAGTTAAACTCACTTGCTGCCACTGAGTCAATTCTGACTCACAATGACCCTACAGGAAAGTGTAGAACTCTCATTTGGGTTTTGAAGACGGCAAATCTTTACAGGAGTGGAAAGCCTCATCTTTCTCCTGCAGAGTGGCTAGTGGTTTTGAACTGCTGACCTTGTGGTTAGCAGCCCAACACATAAGCAGGGCTCCTGGGACAGTAACTTGGTCCCTTAAAATAATAAAACCAAAATATACTTACTAAAGTAAATGATTAAGACACATACACCATTAGAAATCACTTCTTCCAAATGTATGTTTGATAAGCTTTAATGTATCACCCTGACTTTGAAACACACACAAAATATTTCAGATAGTAAAAATTTGGTTTTAACAAATAGGCTGACTGTGAGTCTTAGGTTCTATGTCCTGTTGGAATGATTCCATAGAAGAGTTTCTTTACACACTATGTTCCTCTGGTTCCTTGGGGCTTCCTCACCACCCACTACCATGACCCTAGTGCTGCTTCCCAGTTCAGACTAGACCGGAACATGTACACAGGTGTACAAAGGGATGGGAGTTCACGACACACAGAATCCAGGAGTGGGAATGGTGACTCCGGATGGGTAGGGGGAAGTGGGGGAGAGGTAAGGAGAAAGGGGGAACTGATTATAGTGGTCGACACATAACCATACACCCCTCTACAGGGGGAAGAAAAATAGAGAACATGGGGGAAAGGAGACAATGGTCAGTGTGAGAGATGAAAATAATAACAATGTACAATCCATCAGGGGGGTTATGAGGGTAGGGGAGAGGGGGGAGGGAAAAAGAGCTGGTACCGAGGCATGTCTAGAAGAGAATGAGGACAACATATGTACAAACATGCCTGTTTCAACTGATGTATGGATTGTGATAAGAGTTATATGAGCCCCCAATAAAATGATTTTTAAAAAAAGAGTTTCTTTCTTTGTCTACAAGTCTTCCTGTATTTATTCATTTACTATCACTCCAGACTCAAAGCTCAGCCAAACAAAGAGTGGTGATTCCAAATGGCAAGTGAAAGCTTTTCCTGATGCTAATTGACACAGTATTTGGGCCACCAGCAGAGAGATGATGGTGACGGACCTCAGGGGAAGGAACCTTTTCTACTAGAAAATGTAAAAGATGTATTGTATTTACTTATATGAAGTAATCATACCAATTCGTTTCCTTGAAGCTTTTGCAGGATTTAATTTTGTGCTGAACCTGCTATCTTCTTATTTTACCTACAGCTTTTGAGTACAAAGATTTTATATGCCTGTGTGGTTTTCTTATTTGGTGTGGAAAATAATTTTTAAAAATCATCTATGCCACCAGTCTTCAGCAATCCCCACTTCAATTGTGATTTTTCAAGACTTAACATTTTAAGCTACGTTTCTTTTTCATTAATCCTTATACCAGGAGTTTTACTGATAAAATAAACTATATTCTTTAAAAAAAAAAACCTACATTCTTTATCCATCCCTAGCAAACGAATAAAGGAAGTCATTTAATGAGACAGATTAAAAAAATTCTCATAGCATACATAAAAGCATTTCTACATACCCATTTGTCCGTGACAATTAATAAATCTGGGGTTATCTGAGATGGTTTTATATAGTTTAAAGAACCCTGCATATAAGTTTTTGGGTGAATGGTCAAAAGAGTTGCTGGGAAAATAAAAACTTGGAGATACTGTAGTGCCTCTCTGGGCTCTTCCTCTCTGACCCCTCCACACAGTCACAGCATCTTGTGACCTAACTCTCCCAGGAGATTGTGAGTAAGTTCCTCGAGTCCAGGATAATGTTAAGCAAATAAATGAATTACTGAACAAAGACTGTTAATAACAACTAAGCCCCCAAAGCTGTATTTAAGTAATGTGGTAAAAAAACAACTTGAACTCAAAGAACTATTTCTTGCTTGAAAAGTTCACTGCTATCTTCCTTTGGAGGGAAATCTGTTCAAATTGAAGGAAAGTAGTCCAAACAGAGCAGCAAACTCTAAGATCGAGATGGCCCTGGGCAGCCTGAACTCGTGGAGTTCAGGTACATCTACAATCATCAAATACCTTTTATAAATTGACTACACAGGAATCAATTCAGTCTTGTCCACCTAGGTCTGGGCAATTATAGGGAAAAGCAAATCAACAGATGGCAGTTGAGGGGGTAGAGGTGGGTTTTGAACAGACTTTCTTAAAATGCTACTAGCATCTCATGGAATTGGGTAGAGATATCATTAGATTAAAAACGTGCAAGTTAACAATAATATCCGGTTTTCCGGTAATGACCCAATGCTGAACATGTGGATGGGCCTATTTGTAATCCTAGGTGATCTAACCGGACAGTTTAATTGAAGGAAATCCCATCCCCAGACCCCACATCCCTACCTTTAGATTTTTTTTCCTTTCTCTAGTGGGTTAGATTCCCAGAGGGGGAAGTCTCATCCACACATTTAGGGCTTTCCATCAGCTTTTGATGCCCTATTCTTCTTTTTTTTTAAAATCATTTTATTGGGGGCTCGTACAATTCTTATCACAATCCATCCATCCATCCATTGTGTCAAGCACATTTGTACATTTGTTTGGTGCCCCTCTCAGTGGCAGAGCATTTGACTGCATTTGTTTGGTGCCCTATACTTAACTATGAACAGACATTAAAGTAAGCTTATAACAAGAAAAAGGAGACCAAAATAAATAAAGAGGGAGAGAGAAAATTTTTAAACTTAAAGAACACACACTTCATAAGGAAAAAGAAAATTATTTAAAACAAAAATACCCCAATTAGATAATTTATGTATTCAGAGATTTTAAAAAATAAACACATATCTGAAAGAACTCCCCAAAGTGAAAGGTAGTACAATTAGAGCAAAATAAAATAATATTGGATTATAACCCAAAGTATATAATAGTCATGAGTCCACATTAGGCCTCCACTCAAGTACTCCCTCAATGCAAGAACACTTTCTTCTATTAAATTGGCATTCTATGATGCTCACCTTCCCGACACAACCACTGAAGACAAATGGGTGCATAAGCAAATGTGGTGAAGAAAACTGATGGTGCCCGGCTATCAAAAAGTATAGCGTCTGGGGTCTTAAAGGCTTGAAGGTAATCAAGCAGCCATCAAGCTCAGAAGCAACAAAGCCCACATGGAAGAAGCACACCAGCCTATGCAATCACGAGGTGTCGAAGGGATCAGGTATAAGGCATCATCAGAACAAAAAAATCTTACCATAGTGAATGGAGTAGAAACCCAAAGCCCATGAGTAAGCCACTAGAGATCCCCTTTGCAGAGGGATCTCGGGGAGGAGACGAGCCAGTCAGGGTGTGACGTAGCAACGATGAAAACTACAACTCCTCTAGTTCCTAAATGTCTCCTCCCCGCTCCCACTATCATGACACGAATTCTACCTTGCAAGTCTGGCTAGACCAGAGGATGTACACTGGTACAGATAGGCACTGGAAATACAGGGAACACAGGGCAGATGATCCCTACAGGACCAGTGGTGTGAGTGGCAATACTGGGAGGGTAGAGGGAGAATGGGTAGGAAAGAGGGAACCGATTACAAGGAACTATATGTGACCTCCCTGGGGGACGGGACAACTGAAAAGTGGGTGAAGGGAGACATTGGACAGGGCAAGATATGACAAAATAACAATTTATAAATTATCAAGGGCTCATGAGGGAGAGGGGAGCGGGGAGGGAGGGGAAAATTGAGGACCTGATGCCAGGGGTTTAAGTGGAGAGGAAATGTTTTGAGAATGATGAGGGCAATGAATGTACAAATGCGCTTTACACAGTTGATGTATGTATGGATTGTGATAAGAGTTGTATGAGCCCCTAATAAAATGATTATAAAAAAGAAACAATACCAAAAAAAATTGTTGTACATGGAAATAATGGTAGTAACAAGAAATTTTTTTTCTTTTTATTTAAAAAAGAAAACCACAACCTCCTACCCCCCACAAGAAATTCTTGATACTGTAGGATTCACAGTTTGTTTGGTTATGCTAGTTTGTGATGACAACTACTACCGTACCATATACAGGTAATAAATTTCCTTTTTTTGTTGTTCTACAACAACAAAAAAATAGTCATGAGTCCATACTGATATAAACAATAGACTAAATTAATAAAGAAAGTTCTGTTTCGTGCTGAGTAATTAAAATAAAATTTACGTAGATACTCTGCCATCAGGAGGTGTTATGTAACTCCCACTCCTGAATTGTAGACTGTGCACAGTGACTTCCTTCTTGAGACCACAGTATATAGAGAGGGACAAGGTGTCAGGTCCTTTCAAACAGAACTGGCAGGACTAAAGCTGATGTAGCCTTTCTGGACAGCTAGTCAATAATCAAGAGGCTTAAATATGCATATCTGCATTGTTTTAAGAGATTGTGGAAATGTGCATAAACAGTTAGATAGTCACTGCAGTGTTGTTGAACCAACTGAAAAAGTCACTGCATAGATGAATATTTTACAGAGATGCTAAAAAATCCATTCTGCACAGACTCTCTGAACCTGCAGTCTGTTAAAAGTGATCACATCTAACTAATATCTGATGATTAAAGATAACTTTCAACCTCTGCCATTTCCAAGAACCTTCTATCAATTCAAATTAGAGAATGCATTTCAACGACAGCATCTTTCACCAACATGGTATGTCTACAGACCAGCAATTAAAATGGCTTTCAAAAATGCTTCAGTAAATAATGTTATTTCTAAAAGTCTTACTGAAGGGATTTTCCTCCAACTGCTGCGTTTGTGCTAACTATAGACTAGGAGGGGAATCACACGTAATACATGCCACCTTTCCAGTCTCTTAAAATTTTTATTCTCAAAGCTCTGTATTCGTTAAGGAAGAACAAGGAGCAAGAAGCTATGGCAGCTGAAACTGAAGTGGAAGTAGAACTTGACGGCAAACTAGCTCAGATGAATTTTGGAGGCTGAGAATTCATTTTGTGACATTTAAACTATGCCTCAGTAAAGCTGTTAAAAGCGGCAACAACAAAAACCTGCTCGTTAACATTGAAAGAGTAACAATAAAAGCTTGTGAAAATTAAACATAATGAAAAAATAAGTGTTAGAAGATGACTAAATAATCCAGAAAGTAAACAAAAAAGACAAAAATAGTAAAGATAAGAAAATCAGACAACTAGTCCAGAAAATCCACATAAATAGGAACTAAAAAGAGAAAGATGAGAAAACAAAGGGAAATCATTACTAAAAAAAAAAAAAATCAAGAAAATTCCCTCCCAAAAAATACCACATAGAAAAATTCAAGAATTAGAATGATTTTAGACTGACAAGCAACACTATAAATATAAGATAACGGAGAACTATCTAAACCCAGCTATGTTACCAATTCAAATGTTAGGGTAAAATGAAACTTTCAAACATGCAAGGTCTCAAAACTAAATCTCCCATGCTCACTCTCTCAGAAAGTTACCAAAGGAAGACACACAAGATACAGGAAATCATCCAAGATAGTAGACCCAGGATTGTACTGAAGGGAGATCCCAGGATAACAACAACAACACACAACCAAACTCACTGCTGTGGAGTTGATTCCAACTCACGGCAACCCTAAAGGACAGGGTAGACCTGCCCCTGTGGGTTTCCGAGGTTGTGAACGTCTATGGGAGCAGAAAGCCTCATCTTTCTCCCAAGGACTGGCTGGTGGTTTCGAATTCTGACCTTGCAATTAGCAGCCCATTCATTGCATAGCCTACTACGCCACCAGGGCTCCTTCTCAGAATAATAGCTGTACAGAAAAACCAAGCCCACCGCTGACTCGGACTCAGAGCAACTCTAAAGACGGAGTAGAACTGCCTCATTCCTGAGGCTGTAAATCTTTACCGAGGCAGACTGCCACATCTTTTTCCCACAGAGAGGCTAGTGGATTCCCACTGCAGACTTTTCCATAAGAAGTTGAGGGCTTTCAACCACTGCGCCAGCAGGGCTCCATACCATCTACAACCATGCCTGAAACACAAGCGGAAGAGAAGGCTCTGGAAGCCAGATGAAACTTACCGACTATTTGACTCATATCACCACACTTGAGAGGAGATTTGGGCTGGTAAAAACTTTGGGATTGAGTTAGTGATGTAAACATAAAAACAAAGTCAAGCAAAATACCATATTTTTATTAACAGAGTTGTGATCGAAGGAAAATCAAGGTATACTGCATGGCTCATTGGTTAATAACATCTACCATCAAAGTCACCAATCCAGGGATCAGCAAACTAGCTTCCGAGCCAGCTATGTGTTTTAATAAGTATAATTTTATTCAAACAATAATCATTTATTTACCTACACAGGGGCTTCAAAGGGTTCAAAAAGAGAAATTCCATTTTCCATGACCCTTTGGAAGCCCCCTATGCCTTCATACTACAAATGGCTAAGTTGAGTAGGGATAAGAGACCATATGGCTTATAAGCCTAAAATATTTATTACCCTTACCCTTTATGAAAAAGTTTCCAACCCCTTGAGATTACAGTAAGTGGTAAATGTCCACTTCCAGTACATGAGGCTCCGAACAAGCTGAGCATCCCAAAATAGCCACTATCAATCCTGGTTAAAACTAAAAGGCTCCAGAGGTTTCTTTTCTTTTGGAAAGGCACGTAGATTTTTTTTTTTTTACAACATTGTATTTTATTTTACTTTTTAAAAAACATTTTATTAGGGGCTCATACAACTGTTATC
>NW_022103916.1:8855561-8864236 GCF_000313985.2 Echinops telfairi | reverse complement strand
GTGTTTTCCAGTCTAGCCTGTTGGGGCACCATGCCCTGTCTCCAATGTCCACCCTCATCATTACCTGGGGATCTTGCTACTCCCCTCCCCTGCTGTTCCGCTGCAGCCCCCCCAGAAGGCACGTAGATTTTGAAAGGGAATCAAAACTTGTAGGAAGGGCCAATATAAGGTGAGTTCCTCATTTTACCCTAAGTGCACTCACAGGGTCACTAAAATTGTAATAAAGCCTGCCATCTCTCTGACCGAAAAAAACAAAGGACAGAGCCCAGTACAACCATAGCCACCATACAGGAGAGAGCCGGAGAGGAACCCTAATTTCTGTATACCAATCTCCACCCACATCTCTGGATGATTCCTGAACCACACATTCATGGTATAAAACAAGTTACAACTTCACTGCCATCAAGTCAAGCCTGACTCAGTAACCTTAGAGGGCAGAGCCGGACTGCCCCTTTGGGTTGCTGAGACTATCCATCTTACAAGAGCTTTACAAAGCCCCATCTTTCTTCAGTGGGCTCAAACTTCTGACCTTGATGTTAGCAGCCCAATGTGTAATCCACGCCACCACCAGGGCTCCTTAACCAAGTTAGCTACCTTAAAAAATAAACTGTCAACAGAGGAATGAAACAGAATCAAATCTCTACAATATAAGATTCACAATCAGAATAAAATCCAAAATTACTCAATACATGATAAACCAGGGGGATGTGGCCCACTCTCAAGAAAAAAAGAAAATCAACTGAAGCCAATTCTGATAGAACTCAGATAATGGAATGATAAAGACATTACAGCAGCCAAGCAGCTATGCTTTAAACCAATGAGGGGGAAAAAGGAATCAGGTAGAAAATCTAAAAGTATAAAATATATATCTAAAATAAAGTCACTTGGTAGACTAAATCACAGCAGTCAGTGAGCTTGACGCTAGATTAGTGGAAATTAGGTGATCTGAAAAGAAAAGTTAAATTCTTATATTCTATAATGAGAAAAACCAGAAACATGACATTTAAATTGTTGTGAGGCACAGGCTTTGTTCATTTAAAACTCACTACCATGGAGTCAATTCTGACGCATGGTGACCCTCCTGACAGGGTAAAACTGCTCCATGTGGGTTTCCAAAACTAACTCTTTACAGGAGGCGAAAGCCCCATTGTTCCCTGTAGAGCAGCTGGTGGTTTGAAACTGCTAACCTCACAGTTAGCATCCCAACTACACCACAAGGGCTCCTGCTGATAATGAGAATCCAACAGTTAATACCTAGAACCGAAAGATCAAAGCATGCCCAATTAACTTATTTAGAATATATACCTTAAGAATCTATCTGCGAAGAGTTAAAATTGGTCTGGAGAAAATGGGAGTATGGTGAGAGAGACAAAGGATCACTCTAATCTGTAACAAGCCTTGTACAGGTATTTGACTCTTAGAATTATGTGCATTTAACATGGAAAGAAATAACTAAATTGAAAAGATTTATATACAGATACACCACTGTCTAGTTTAAGACTTTACTGGAAGTGAATTAATAGATAAGGATTTACTTGAATTACTAGAAAAGCATTAAGATTCTATTTTTATCTTATACACAGGCAA
This sequence comes from Echinops telfairi, assembly GCF_000313985.2. Classification (NCBI taxonomy): domain Eukaryota; kingdom Metazoa; phylum Chordata; class Mammalia; order Afrosoricida; family Tenrecidae; genus Echinops; species Echinops telfairi. Next base: position 8,862,649 of record NW_022103916.1, on the reverse strand, counting down.
AGGTGGTAAAAGTATATGGAAAGGAGCCTAAACAATATTAAACAATTAGTCTAACAGCCATTTGTTACTATATTTTCTGTTTCCTCCACTGAGCTTTCAAGGCAAGTCCTATTTTTCAGGAAAATGGTTTTGACGTAGATGTTCCTCTGGCTGTGTGACTTCATAACATACATGGACCAAGCAAGAGAACTAGGAAGTGGGAATGTCATTCTGTGGGTCTTTAAACGTCCTCAAACTACAGCCCGCGGGCCACATGTGGCCCGCCGAGGACATTTATCCAGACCGCCGGGTGTTTTTGCCCCGTTTGGTTTTTTTCACTTCAAAATAAGATATGTGCAGTGTGCACAGGAATTTGTTCACAGTTTTATTTAAACTATAGTTTGACCCTCCAACGGGTCTGAGGGTACAGTGAACTGGCCCCCTGTTTAAAAAGTTTGAGGACCCCTGGTAAATGGTGCACACTGAGTGGACTGAAAGGGACTTCCAAAAAGCTAACATACAAAGTGAATAAAAGACAATTCACGCTATTCTATGAACAGTTTAGGAAACCCTGCTTCCTTCCAGCCCCCTATGCTAAACAGAAATGACTACTGAGTTTTCAAAATAGCTATTAAATTAAATGTGCTTGTGTCTCCACAACCCAAAGTCAAAATTAGCTTAAGTCAAATTCTCTTCTGCACAAATGCTAAGTTTAGATATTAATCATATTCCTTTTCACCTCTTACCACAGTAATTATTTTTAATTCTGTCAACAATGGACAGAAAATGTTTATTTTTTAAAAAAAGGATTTTTAGTAGCGAACTCAAAAGTTGTTCCCATCTAGTCCCTCTGTAGTTAAGGCAACTATACTGAAGATTATATGATCAATGGACTTAGGTGCTAAAGTCAGATTTTGGTTACTGTGACCATCAATCGTGTCTTAAATCTGGTACAACTGACAGCCCTCTGCAACTTTAAAACTGCTACTAACATTTATTCGCTGATGTTTTCCATTTTGGATTTATGTTACTTGATCCTCAGGGAATGATATTTTTAGAAATATACATGCAACAGAGACATGAACGCCAGATAATAGCCTGATAAGCATCCTTCAAAGGCAAAGCATTTTAAAATCTTATATTTCAGAGGAGCATGAACATCACTAAAATTTCAAACCCACCTGTCTCACAAACAGGATTATAGATGATTTTGAAACTCAATTCACCACACTTCCTATATTATTAGAGTTTCCTCCCTTACCAAATCCTGTTAGGAAATTGCTAACAGCTATTTCTTATAGGGAAAAAATGGCAAACCTAGGAAACAGACCTTTTGAATGGCATATATTGTGTGCGTGAATTTTAAATGTGTTTTTAAAAATGGTCAGAATGAATGGGTGACAGGCTTATTTTGCCAAAAAGATCCTTCAAGGAAAATCTGGTTAAGTAATAGCAGATAGGAAATGAGGCCGTTCTTAAGAAGACACCTTTTTTAACAGCTAGACCCAAGCTAGCTACAGTTAAAAACTTGAGATGTAAATTGTCTTTCATAACAGATGTAAATTTTCAAAACTCCTTGCAGTGCTTCCATAACCTGCTGCCTAAAAGAAAAATTCCACTTTGTATTAAAACAGACAAAAGTGAAATGGCTACACTTGGCTTAGTTCTGAGGGCTACCTATGTGAGCAGGGGCAAGTAACTCCGGCTCTGACATACCTGAAGGAGAAGAAAGCCACCGCCTACCGCAGTTGCCGCAAGCTTTCCAACTTTCTGGAACAAAAATCCAGCACACCTTTAATGAAAGAAATGACAACAGATGAGAATGATCAATGACGTACTAAAGCCTTTCCCCTCTTCTAGCTTTCATCACTGTCCTGGGGAAGATCTTAATATCTCCGTATTTCTTTTGATCATGTCTTCCACCTGTTCAGAAAGCCCGTTTCTTTTCAATTACGTCCAAAATGAACCATCTGAAATGCTTGAGAGGTCCTTCAAAATAAGGGATGGAAAGATGGGAAGACGACTGGCTACTGAAACTAGAAGATGGGTACTCACTTGGATCTACCGCTTCTATTTGTCTCAGCTGAAATGTACCATAATAAAAGCGGTTTTGTTTGTTTGTTTTTCTTTCAAGCACAAACATTTATTTTCTCACAGTTCCGGAGGATAAAATCCAAATCATGACCTCAGTTGAGTTGATTCCAGCTGTGGGTCTCTCCTAGTCTCTGGCTTCCACTAGTAACCCTCGGGGTTTCTTTGCTTTGTAGATGAGCCCTTACAGGGCATCAGTCTCCCCTCTGTATCCCTCGGTCTAGTCTGCTCTTTCTAGAAGACACCACTCAGAAGGGATTGGGTTAAGACCCACCCTACTGCACTATGACCTTATTCATGTAAAAACGGAAAGCCCCCATTTCCAAACAAGATCAATTTTCATTGTTTGTTGAGAATATACACAGCAAAACACGTACCAATTCGATCAGTTCTACATGTGCAATAAAGTGACACTGATCACATTCTTCAAAGTGTGTATCCATCCTCTCAGTTGTTCCTCCCCCATTGACATAAAAATTCACTGTTTCCTAAGGTTGCTGTCATATCTTTCTTGGTTCTCTCGTCACTTTGATCCCATATAGTTGTTTTTTTTAAATCATTTTATTGGGGCTCATACAACTCTTATCACAATCCATTCATACACCATATAGAGAGTTCTCAAAAGAGCATGATGTTCATGGCAGACACTTTTATAGTTAAACTAGATGGCTGATTGGTTTTACGAAGACTTCAGGAGATGGTTTGGGTTTTAAAGTTTCGAGGCAATAGTTTCAGGGGTTCACCCAGTCTCCGTGGCTCCAGAAAGTCTTTTTCTTTCTTTCAATTATCAAATATTTGAGTTTATTTTGGTCTTAGTTTTTATAGTTTTATTGGCATATACTTTTCAAATCATGCAATTTAACTGTTGAATCATATTAAAATGTATGCAATCATTACCACAGGCTATGATTGACAGTGAAAGCCCAAAATCCATTTGCAGAGTTCCCACATGCATGAAGTCTCTAGTGAATCCCCTCTGAACATAGTCCAGGAATGTGAACAGCCTTGTTATCGGACAGAGATCATGGTCAAGTCCATTATGGAAGATGTAGTTACGTAGGTCAAAATGTAATACCTTATTATTTGATCTCCCTTTTGACCCATTGTAAAGTTGTTTCAGTTTTTCATATTTTCTGCTTTCTTTCTGACTGAGGTTTTTCTGTTCTGTCTAGTCATTGTTGTTGGGTTTTTTTGTTTGTTTGCTTCCTCTCTGCATTTTGTATGATTTTCTGTATACATTAGATCCAGGATAAGTAGATCTATACAGACAGTAACTGGATTAGTAATTAATTACCTAGGGGCAAGGTAGGGGAGGATGGGAGAAATGGAGTGCTAACAATAATGAGTACGAAAAGAAAAAGGTTTGAAATTGATTATGGAAATGATTGTACTGATCTTCTTAATGTGACTGAATGATAAAAATGTCTTGTTTTTTTAATAAAGTCATGATACTCTACACACCTGGCCAACTTCTACTCTACCCAAACTCTGTTCAACTCAGTAAGTTTCCAAATAGGTCATCTTTGATCAACCTATGAAACTTGCTGCTTCGAGGGGTGGGATTTTGTCTAGCTAAAGCTTTCCTACCCTTGACAGTGCAGTTGGAGTGCTCCATGTATGACGACTTCAGCCGACCCTCTCCTGACTTCCTTATCTATCTCTTCATATTCAACCTGGTTTGCCTCACCAATCCTGTTAAGAATATCAGTTCCCTAGAGGATCCCTGGTAGTGCAATGCTTAAGTGCTCAGCTGCTAGCCTACCCATCAGCAGCTCCACGCTGCCCATAGGGCCAGTATGAGTCGAATGGCACACAGCATCCCTGCACAGAAGAATCCCAGATTTCTTCTTTTTAAAAAAATCATTTTATTCGGGGCTCATACAACTCTTATCATAATCCATACACCCATCCATTGTGTCAAGCACATTTGTACATTCATTACTCTCATCATCCTCAAAACATTTGCTCTCCACTTAAGGCCCTGGCATCAGCTCCTCATTGTTCCCCCTTCCTCCCCGCTTCCCCCCTCCCTCATGAACCCTTGATAATTTATAAAGTATTATTATTTTGTCATATATTACTCTGTCTGACGTCTCCCTTCACCCACTTTTCTGTTGTCCGTCCCCCAGGGAGGAGGTTATATGTAGATCCCTGTAATCGGTTCCCCCTTTCTGCCCCATCCTCCTGGTATCGCCACTCTCACCACTGGTCCTGAAGGGATCACATCTGCCCTGGATTCCCTGTGTTTCCAGTTCCTATCTGTACCAGTGTACATCCTCTGGTCTAGCCAGATTTGTAAGGTAGAATTGGAATCCCAGATTTCTAAGTCTAGCCTTCCTAAATGGTACTTTACATTTTCCAATTATATTCTGGACCTTTCTAGCATTCAGAACCATACATTCGAAATGTCCCAAAGTAAGTATCACCTTTCAAACCAAACCAACCACTATTAAGGTTCCGTTGTGTGCATGGCAGAACCATTTTCCAGGCTTGCTACCTCATGTTCATCTCAGACTCAAAATCTTCGTCCTCTCCTGGGCCCAACTGATTGACTAGTTCTATATACGTTATCTCTGTAACATTATTTGACCCTGCCTTAATTCTTTGGTGTCAAGGGCATTATTGCCTTGGTAATAGTCCGGTCTCTATTACCCTGCTGCCATATTACACTAACTGGTCTTCCCAGCCTGCAGTCTTTCCTAGAAGCCACAAAGCTTAATGTCAGTCTTACCTTCTCATGTTCCCAAACTTGTAACTACCTAAGCATAAATAAAATGTCTTTACCTGCCCATACATGTCCTGAATTGTTAACTAGTTTGACTAATGCCTATTACACTGTTGCCTCTTTAATGTATGGCATGATATTATCCCATCAGTTTCATAACCTTAGAAAACAGCAAAATGTTACTATACTGAATCTATAGTCATGGCAACAAATCATAGGACAAGAGTCCTAGGACACAATTCCTGGCACCTGGCTATAATTCAAATGTAAGTATTACCTTCAAGAACCTATCCCTCAGTAAGCAACAAATGCTCTGAAAAGTATAAGAGGCAAATTGCAGTCAGGTCTGCATGGATGGCCTGCATAGATGACACGGAGCATGCTCCACACATGGCCACTGAAATGAACCTACCAATACCCCAGGCTCTACCTCAACGCTCTCCAATCAAAATTCTGCCAAGTATCAGGCCTATAAGCAAACAACAGAATTTGATCCTTCTATTTCTCTAGTATTTCTTAGTCTCACCCTAAATAACCACTTCAACAAATCATCTGTGGCAACAAATGTAAGCTTATACAAGGAGAGGACCAGACCCTTTATTAGCAGATCAGTGTACAACCAGCCAGTGGAGAATTGTCTGAATGACCAAGGCTATAAACAGACATCTGTCTTCCTCAGAATTTTCTCACACAGCAGCATTAACAGATATACCGAATGAATAAAAACTGTACCTCTACAATGTAAAATCTTGCCATAAAATAACATTTACAGAAAGACATGGAGTAATGTGCCATTGTTCAAAGTGCACATAAAATACAAATCACTTACATGGATCAAGTCTGAATATTTAAATTAAGTCAATGCAAGATAAATTTAACTTAGCATCTAAAGGGAAAATGACTGTCAGTTAAGTACCCTCACTACAAAAATTCCCTATGGTCATCAACATATAAAAATAAAAGGTCAGCCTTGTTTCTAACCCCTTATTTAGCCAATCTTTTATTCCAGGAGTAATCGAATTAGATCCGCAGTAGTAAATATATAATCACATAGTCTGAATCGCTAACTGGCTGAGTTAGTGCCTATTAATTGCTTCCATCTTAATGTACTTCACAGTATTAGAAAGTAAGCATGTCAGTCCTCTAATTCCAACACAGAACCACCATTCTACAGCTCTTCTGCAAATCATTTGTGAGATCCGAACCAGCTCACAGAAATGAACAGAATCCTCTGCATCTTCATCAATAATTTTTACTGAGGCTCTTACACTGCTCTCTGCAGTGCTGACAATCCAGGAGAGCAATTCTACAGTGAGTTTCTCAGCTGTTTTCCTAGTTGCTACATCTGGGTGACAAGTAAAAAAAATGATTTACATATAATCAACTAAAATTTTTTTCCTATTTACCCACCACCACTGAATCGGACCCACTACATGTGCTGAGCTGGACGCAGGAGACAATACACCAACGATCATATGAAAAGCGAGGACAGAGGAACAGGGGTAAATATGAGAGATCACCAACACTGAGTCTGAGTATATATGACACCAATCATTATCACAGAAAGAGCCTCAAAGCTGTGCTCTCTGGGGATTAACCATGTAAACTCATTGATCATGTACACTTGAGTCTGGGCCAGCTACAAAAGGGCAGCAGTCAGGTTCTTAATGTATCTAATGAAAAAAGAAGTTCTCACCAGCCAGTCACTCCACCCATCACGATCTGAGTGGCTACTGAGTATTTTTCTACCATGGGTCCTGAACTGTGGCCAAACACTCGATTCCACCAGTGGTGTCTTCTGGCATACTCAGTTAAATCCAACACTTCATAAGACTCGTCATCACTTTCATAGTCTTCAAAACAGAAAAACAGGGGGAGGGGTGAATTGAATGATCAAAAGGCCTAAATGTTCCTTTAAAAAAAAAACGGTTACTGTTGCCTCTATAGCTAAAAATGTCCAGGTGGAAACTGATGAATGTTACTAGGACTTTAGGACTAAAGGGGCCTACAAATAATATCTCATCTCCTTCCAAAGACATATGGACCAGCCTGAGGGCACAGAGCCAGTCAGGTCAGGTCACAATTACACAGCAGTTAAGGGGCACCCACACCCCCATGTCCCCCAAATCTCAGTAGGGTCAGGGCCAAACAAGGGTCCTCACCAGGCCAGGGCCCATTTTCAGTGGGTGAAGGTGCTGGAGCGGGGAGGTGTCCTCCTCTTAAAAAGAGCTAGCTAGTCAAGGGCTAGGGCGAAGAAATGGTTTCAGAGTCAGACTTAAACACCAACGTTTGT
>NW_022103916.1:8853209-8855461 GCF_000313985.2 Echinops telfairi | reverse complement strand
GGGGGGGCAATGTGGGACACAAGGGTCGCTTTTTGCCTGGGCTCCACCAAAAGGGGAGAGAGAGAAGTCTGGCGTGTATAGGGGTCTTCAAAAGGGACGTCCTCAAAAATGCAAAGCAACGGAGCCCCAGAGACCCTGGGGCCAGGTGGGAAGAGCTGCCCCCGGAACAAGGTCAGGCGCTGTGAGCCGCATCCCAAATGCGACTTCAGGCCCGGGCCGCTCACCTTGGGGAGGGGGGTTCCGGGTCGCCATGATTCCGCCGGCGGCCGGTCCAGGGTGGTCCCCGCCCGCCCGGCTCGCTCTCACACTTTCAGGGACGCTCTAGGCCGGTGCCGAAGTCTATGGTCTCCTTTTTCTTCCTCCAGGTTTAGTCCCCGCCCCCTCCGTGCCAGCGCGAGGCCTTCTGCGCAAGCGCAAGGATCAGGGTGGAGCAAGGGCGAGGAGCAAGGCGCCTCCTTACGGGGCGATTATTAATTAGTCCATAGTCCCCAGCTGGAGGCCCCGCCTTGCGCACCGTCCACACGTCCCTCCTGGATATTCTGTCCCTCTCCCAGCCGAACTCGCTGCCTTCGAGTCGCCCCTGACTCACAGCGACCCCATGGGGCAGGGTAGAACTGCCCCTGTGGGTTTCCAAGGCTGGACTCGATGGGAGTAGAAAGCCTTGTCTGGAACCCTAGTTCGGTTTTTAAAATCTCTATGGGGAGGAAGGTCCGGGATGTGAATGAGGGGGTTTGAAGTGGAGACCCAAAGACCATCTGTAGACAATTGGACATGTGCATTATAGCACCTATGAAACCCATCATTCCTCTAGCTCCTGAATGCTTCCTCCACACCACTACCATGACCCAGTTCTATTTTACAAATCCAGCTAGATCAGAGCACACACATTGGTACAGATAATAGCTCTTGACACATGGAATTCAGGACAGATAAACACCTCAGGAACAGTAATGGGAGTAGTGATATCATGAGGGGAAGGGAGGAGGGGGAAGAAAAGGTTGGATATATAGCCACATCACAAGGTTGGATATATAGCCCCCCAACCCAAAGGGGATGAATAATAGAAATGTGGGTGAAGGGAGACAACGGAAGTGTAAGACACGAAATAACAACAACAATATATAATTGATCAAGGATTCACAAGGGTAGAAGGGTGAGGGAGGGGCAAAAGAGGAGCTGATACCAAGGGCTCAAGTAGAAAGAAAATGTTTTAGGAATGTTGATGGCAACATATGTACAAGTGTGCTCAATACAATTTTAATAAATTGTCATAAGATTTCTAAAAGCCCCCAATAAAATTATTAATAAAAAATAATTAATTAATTTTTTAAAGTATACCCATTCTCAGGAATAATCCAGATGATCTAGAATATTCCACAAGTAAAGCTACTACCACAACTGGTAAAATGCCAACTGTGTTAATCCATCTCCTTATCCCCCAACCTTCTACTTTACCAAGTATGATGTCTTTCTCCACAGATTGGTCCCTCCTTAATGGCATGTCCAAAGTAGGTGAGACAAAGTCTTATCTTGCTTGCTTTTAAGAAGCATTTTGGCCATACTTCTTCTAATATGGATTTGTTCACTTATCTAACAGTCTCTAGTAATTTTAATATTCTTCACCAACATCATAATTCAAAGGCATTAATTCTTCCCACTTCCTTAATGATTATACAGCATTTGCCTGTGTATGAGGCCATTGTAAATACCATGGCTTAGATCAGGGGCATCTTACTCCTCAAGTTAGATCTTTGTTTTTTACCACTTTAAATCAGACATTTGTAGCACATTTGCCGAGGGCTATATTTCCCTTGATTTCTTGGCTGCTGCTTCTATGGGAGTTGATTATGCATCCAAGTAAAATGAAATCCTTGACAACTTCAATCTTTTCTGACTTATCATGATGTTGTTTAGTAGTTCCGTTGTAGGGATTTGGGGCTGGTATAGTGGGTTAAGTGTTAGGCTGCTAAGGTCAGCAGTTCAAACCCACCAGCTGCTCCATGGGAAAAAGAGGAGGCTTTCTGCTCCCCAAAAGATGTACAGCCTCAGAAACCCAAATGGGACAATTCCTCTCTGTCCTATAGGGTCATTATGAGTGAGAATTGCCTAGATGGCAGAGAATTTGGGGTTGAGGTGTAATCCATACTGAAGGCTGTAATTGATTTTTGCCAGTAGTGCTTCAAGCCCTCTCCATTTTCAGCAAACCAAGAATGCCATCTGCTAGCCCAATTCAAGAAACCAGAAAGTAACAA
>NW_022103916.1:8849171-8850418 GCF_000313985.2 Echinops telfairi | reverse complement strand
ATGATAAAATAATAATAATTTATAAATTATCAAGGGTTCAGGGGGAAGGTGGAGCGGGCAGGGAAGGGGTAAAATGAGCTGACACCAAGGGCTCAAGTGGAAAGCGGGTGTTGTGAGAATGATAAAGTCAACATATGTACTGATGTGCTGGACATAAATGATGTACGTATGTATGGATTTGATGAGTTGTATGAGCCCCCAATAAAATGATTATTTAATAAAAAAAGAATGCCATCTGCATATAGCAGGTTGTTATGAGTCTTCCTACAATACCAATGCCCTATTTTTCTTCATATAGTCCAGCTTCTCAGATTCTTGTTCAACATGCAGATTGAATAAGTATGATAAAGGAAAAAACATGACTTCCACCTTTCTTTATTTTAGGTCAGTGTCCCCTTGTTCTGTTCAAATGACTGCCACTTGGTTTATGTCCAGTGTTCACTGGACCACAATTAAGTGCTCTAAAATCCTCATTCCTTAAAATATTGTCTATATTTTGTTATGATCCACACAGCCAAATGCCTTTACATAATCAATAAAACATAAGTAAATATATTTCTGGTATTCTCTGCTTTCAGTCAAAATCTATGTAGCATTAGCACTGGTATCCCTACATCCACATCTTCATCTAAATTCAACCTTAATTTCTGTTGATATACCACTGTAATTGTTTTTGAAATCAGAAAAAATTTACTTGTGTGTCATCTTAACAGTATTGCTCAATAATTTCTGCACTCTGTTGGATCATCTTTTTTTGGAAAGGGCATGGATACAAATCTCTTCCAGTCAGTTGACCAGGTAGATTGGCATAAGCAAGGAGCACATTCAGTACTGCATCCATTTGTTGAAATATCTCAATTGGTATTCTGTCAATTCCTGGAGCCTTTTTCCACTGCCAATACCTTCAGTGCACTGTGGACTCCTTTTATTCTAAACCATTGGTTTTTGATCATATGCTACTTCCTGAAATGGTTGAATGCCAGTCAACTAATTCTTTTCAGTAAAATAACTGTGAGTTTCCTGCATCTTCTTTTGATGCTTCCTGTGTCTGTCAGCCAATATTTTTCCCATTTAGAAAATAAACAAAAACACCTTATTGCCTGTTTTAGTCCGGGTTGACTAGAGAAACAAATCCAGAGACATTCATATATATATTAGGAATAGCTTTATATAAAAGAGCAATTGTATATTGAGAAAACATCACAGCCCAGGCCAGATAAAGTCCATAAATCCGATATTAGCCCATA
>NW_022103916.1:8832095-8849004 GCF_000313985.2 Echinops telfairi | reverse complement strand
TATCAGCATAGTTCCATCAGGCTTGCCATCAGGAAGATGAAGCAGAGAGTGTGTGTTTCCTGCCTCCCAGGAGGAAGATAGGAGTTCCCAGAATCCTCAGGAGAAGGCCATGCTCACACAGAGGTTTCATTGGCTATGACCTGATTGACAGACTTGACTCCACTCTTTCGCAAGTTGACAGGAGATTATGTAACTGCCACATTGCCATTGACTTAACTCTGACCCTATGGACAGAGTGGAACTGTCCCTGTGGGTTTCCCAGGTTGTAAATCTATACCAAAACAGAAGGCCTTTATATTTTCTCTCCTGAGGAGTGGATGCTGGGTTGGAACTCCTATCCTTGTGCTTGACAGCTCAATATGTAACCCATTTTTGCCACCAGGGGTCCATTTTATCAATAGAATCCTTCAGTATTGCAAATTCAAGTTGGAATTTTTTTTCTTCAATTCTTTCAGCTGGAGAAATAACTATCATGTTTTCCTTTTTGTGTTGTTGTTTTCTAATCCTTTAGACCAGTGGTTCTCAACCTTCCTAATGCCACGACCCTTTAATACAGTTCCTCATGTTGTGGTGATCCCCCAACCATAAAATTATTTTCACCACTACTTCATAATGGTCATTTTGCTACTGCTATGAATCGGGCAACCCCTGTGAAAGGGTCGTTCGGCCCCCCCAAAGGGGTCGCGACCCACAGGTTGAGAACCACTGCTTTCGACATAGTTCTGCCTTAGCGAATGTGTGTCATTGAAATTTTTGCCTTGTGTCTAACATTATTTTCTTGAAACTGTTCAGTCACTTGTTTTAATCCGTATAAATGAACATTACATTATTTTAATCTATAGAACTTTCCTATATAACTTTTTCTTCTTTTCTCAATTATATTATAGATTCTATCCCATTGGCTAAACTAATGATATTATTATCAGAATTACCATGGAGGTTACTTATATTATTTCTCCAGAAGCTGATAAGGCTACCTCTAAAGTGGACCAGGGATATATGTGAACCTGAGATATACAAAGGATTTTTAGCTGGCACTTAATCGTAAACCCTAATCTAAGAACAATTCTTATGATGTGGCCCTGCTTGATAGTTGTCCTCATCAAGTGATCACTGAAGATGTAAGTGATATAGTAAAGTGTAGTGAAGAAATCAGATGGTGCCCATCTATCAGGGAGAATAGTGTCTGGAATGTTAAAAGATTGTTTTAAAACAAGCAACCATCTAAGTAATGTCAGCTGAGTCTGGAAGGAAGGAGCACATCAGCCTATGTAATTCAAGGATTGTAAATAATGAAATACAAGATCAGAGGAGGAAATTGTATTGGGGCTTAAATTCTGAGCACTCAGTTTGCAGAAGGCTATGCAAGACAGTGAAAACCTAAAATCTGTGTGCAGAGTCCCTACTCAGATTAAGCCTCCATTGAATGCCCGTAAACCAGGGATGTGAATAACCTTGCCCTCAGACAGAGTGCATTGGAAAATGGACTACTGCAGATATCAAACTTTAATTCACTTTCTTTCAGTAGCTTCCGATTCATCTGACACTGTAGGATGAAGTTGAGCTGTTCCTTAGGGTTTCTGAGACTGAAAGTCGTTGTGGGAGTGAATGACCATGTCTTTCTCCAGAGGAGCAATTGAGCTACTTTCATATTTGGGACACAGTAACCTCTCTGGCTTCCCAATAAGAATACCAAATTGTTCCAAAATGCCTTCTTTTATAGACCCACAGAACACATTAAGTTTTGTGAGTACACATTGCTTATTTCAACATCCATATTTTAGTCCATACTTTTTGTTCCACCTGAAAGCAATAGCTTCCATTTCTACTAGGCAAACACTCAAACATAAAAGTAATTTCTACATAGTTTTTTCTCTGTTTTCCCAAAAGACCTCCTTGTCTTCTTTTTAATCCTTGAGCTGACTTTAAAGAAAGAGCTTTAGCATTTTGATTAAGGAATTTAATGAACTTCGAGTTCACCCTAATTTGAGTTCAAATTCTTACTCTATTTTTTCTAGGTTTGTCTTTGGAAAAGGGTTTTACCTATCTAATCTTCAGGTACCTCTTTCAAAACAATTAGAAAAAGTAATTGACAAAAGATAATAAAACCATGTAGGCAAAAAGCATAGAACTTTGCCTAAAATGAATACTCATTAAAGATTAGCTTTTATTTTTCAACCACTTAGCCATTCATCAGGTATTTATTGAGCCCTGGTGGCATAGTGGGTTACAAATCGGGCTGCTCCCTGCTGTTTTAGAATATAAAAGAAACCTCAAATCTCAAATTTAATTTAAGGGAAATATTTATTAAGTGTTAAATGGGGAAAGATAAGACAAAGACATATCCAGATGAGTGTGACGATTAGCACAAGGTCATAATAGTGTTCAAATGTTTGCAGAGATCAGGAGGCTTAAAAAAAGACATGGGAAGGCAAAGAAAATTGTCACAAAAACAGGGTTGGTGGCAGATCAATACATCAATACAGGTAGAAGTACAGGAGTGAGAGCAGGACCATGATTGAGACACATGCATTATATTGGACAGAAGAGCTTGCAAGATTGATTTAGGACCTTCATAAGCCTTCCCATGGCACTCATAACCACACTACTTTATCACTGCAATTTCTGTTAATGACAAACCAAGTTGAGTCCCCAAGGTTGATGTCACTTCTCCCAGGACAGGCTAGAGGAATGAAAGCAATTTACTCTCTTACTGAAGGCAAAGCTATTCCGCTGCCTGTTAATGTGCAGAAGGAATTCAATGGAGACTTCATTTACGTGTGGACTCATAAATGGATTTTGGACTTTCACTGTAAACTATAGCCTTCTGAAAACTCAGTGCTCAGAAATTTAAACCAATACACCACAAGGTCAGCAGTTCAAACACACCTCATCTGCAAGAGAAAAAGGAGATCATTTGCCTCATTTTGTTAAACTTTGTAAAGGTTAATAGCCTCAGAAAATCAATGGGGCAGTAGACTCTGTCCTATACTGTCACTATAAATTGGGATCTAATGGTTGGTAGTGGTATTTTGGTTTTACAAAGGATGAATAAGCTATGAATACGACAGACACATGTGTGGTCTTCGTGAACTTATAATAAGAAAGGTCTAAATTCCCTTCCAACTCCCATGATTATCTGCAATATCCCAGTCTCTGCTGGTATTCTCTGCCTTCCTTGTCACCAATGTTAGCAAGAACTAGACTGTTTCCTCAACCCTGTCCTACTCTGTGTATCTGGGGATTTGCACCTTTTTAGACTCTACCCAAGCTCATAGATGTTCATAACCCCCGAATTGCTTTTTAGACAGATAGAGTGAAGAGAGGTTCCTGGATCATATACGTGGTTAAGCAGACACTATTAGCTGAAAGTTTAGCAGTGTGAACCAACCCAGAGGCTCCTTGAAAGACAAGCAATCTGCCTCCAAAAGATCCCAGGAAATCTAAACCACAGAGGTCTACATACAGCGGGAACAAATGGAAGGTAAGGGGTTAATGATTAATTGTAGATATGATCAGTTTCAATGTGAAATCCTTTGAAATCCTTTGAAATGTAAAGCTATGACTTTTGGATAAGAATAAGTGAGTTACCATTTAGGTGATATGTTTGGTGCCAGCTGGGTCTGTTAAACATGATTATAGTCAGGACTGCATTTTTTTCTGGGAACAATTTTTTTTTTCATTTTGACACATTCTTCTCCTAAACAGTTTACTTTCTGACTTTTTGTTTCCTGGGGCTGCATGTTGGCCTCCATGATTCTTACAACTGACAAGAGTTTGTAACTTCTGTATTTACTAGTCTATAAAAAGGAAGAGCAACAAGAGATGTGAAAATATAATTAGTAAATAACTAAAAAGTGTGATGCTGGTACATGACTGCAGACAGGCCAAGGGAACTAAGCATATACACCAGGATTGAGTCTGGTAAAGGGAGAATCTCAAATCAGAGAAAGATGTGTTACCATGAACAAGGGCCCAGGTTGTGTGACACAGACAGAGACTTGGTTGATTCTGTAAGCATAAAACAGAAGGCAACAATGGGGTTTACTACCTCCAAACTGCTTTAAAAATTCAGTGAAACTCAAGCAAATGATGTACTCTAAACTATGTGACAAAGACCAGATTTTTCAGTGATCACAGGAAACAATGATCTATACCTATATTTCTCCAGGGGCCATCAGACCACCGTCTTCCAAAGCCTCATACTCCATGATTTGTCATAGTGGCCTGGCTTAATGCCTTTTTGAGTTAGACCATCCCGACAAATTGTTACTGCAAGAGAGGGAGCTGTTATATTTTGGACTTCCAACAGACAAAATCTTAAATTATGCTATATTCCCAGTATTTTGATTAACAGCAGTCTAAATCTTTCAACCCCTCTATCAGATAGATTTTACTAAAAACTGTTATTAGGATAATGGAAAATGATCAAGTCAAATCCATTTCTTATAATACATACCAGGATGAATTCCAAATGGTTCAAATATTTAGATGTAAAACTGAAATAATAAAAACATTTGAAGAAAACATGAACAAATTCCTTTATAACTTTGTTGAGTGTAGGGCCTTTATGTATACCTTGAAAGCCTAGTAAATTTAACTATATAAAAATTAAAGCTTTGGCATTGAAAAAATGCACAAACCACACAAAAATAAGTGAAGTCAAAAGACAAATTACACACTAGAAATATATTTTGCAATTCAAATAAAAGACAAAGAGATAATCTCCCTAAAATATTAAATCTCTTTTAAAATATAGCTGAAAAGATCCCCTCATCATAGTGTAACAACTAAATAGGAATTCACAGAAGGAGAAATACAAATGGCCCTTAAACACTCAACATTAGTCATAAAAATACTTAACTGCCATCAAGTTGATTCAAACTCATAATAACCTTATAGGATAGAGTATAACAGCCCTTATAGGCTTTCAAGGCAAAAAGCCTCATCTTTCATCCATTGAGCAGCTGGTAGATTTGAACTACTGACCTTGCATGGCAAAAATCCAAGTGTGACAACAGACTTTACAGATAATTTTAAATAAAGACCCAAGGCTATTACCTGCAATACTGAAATAGAAGATCAGCAATAGCCCAAGTTTCTACCTTTAGGAGACTACTTAATAAACACAACCACAGTTATAAATAAAGATAAGGATGCTCTCTATATCCTAATTTGGAAAAATTACTAGGCTAGTAAGAGAAAAAAGCAAAGTACAGAGCAGTATGCCCTTTATTTCATGTAACGACGGGCAAATGAGGTGAGTTCCATGTCTGATCCCCTCTGGCTGTACAAAGGAGAAGAAGAATCCAACTCCACACCAGCCCAAGGCTGATAGCCACAAGGCAGAGGTTAGACATGCCTCCATCCTCCATCTTTCCTTACCCTATTCTGACACCAAGCATCACTCTTAAAGGACCTTACCTCTACTGATAAAATAATTCATTGTAATGGCCACCCACACAGAACTCACAAACAATACTCACTATTATGGGATTTATTATTGAAGCTGACAGGTTATAAAATGTTAAAGATATAGCTTTTTATCTGCAATGCTTCTCCTTAGCCATTCTACCAGGGATGCCTCTCTTTGGCGCTCATCCACATGAGCCCTTGGCCCCTGCATTGTTTCATGGACCAGGAAACAGACAATTCTGCCTCAGGGTCTCAGTGCTGCTCCTCTGCTTCATGGTCTTGGCATGGCTCCTCTGCTATGGCTCAGTGTCTCAGTGCTACAGCCTCTGGTGCCTCTGCTGCTTCCATCCCATCAGACAGGGATCTTGCACACACTCTGATGATGGTTCTTCTTTCTTGATAGTCACAGGATTCTTTCTTTCTGCTTCTGAGATGGCTCATTCTTATACATCCCATAGAATGGCAAAGTTGATCCATCCCTCCTGTTGGTGTTTCATACACCCTATGCCCATATTTGGTCCTACCCAATCATTTGGCAAGAGTTACAAAGACATAGACCGAGGAATCATCCCAAGTAATTTCACTTTACCACAATAATAATCAGTCAAATATAAATAATATTTACAATTGATGCTTGTATCTCTTGAAGAATACCAATAAATGTGGTTGGCATGTCGAATATATGAGATCAGGGAAGTAAAATTAATCATTACCAATGATTCAGTTGTTGTCCAGTGAATTCTGACTCATGGTGGCCCAGGTGTGTCTGAGTAGAACTGTGCTCTGTAGGGTATTCAGTGGCTGACTTTTCAAA
Organism: Echinops telfairi; assembly: GCF_000313985.2. Taxonomy (NCBI): domain Eukaryota; kingdom Metazoa; phylum Chordata; class Mammalia; order Afrosoricida; family Tenrecidae; genus Echinops; species Echinops telfairi. Next base: position 8,842,775 of record NW_022103916.1, on the reverse strand, counting down.
AGTAGATCATCAGGCCTTTCTTCTGAGGTATCTCTGAGCAGAATTGAGCCAGCATTGTTTTGGCCAGCAGCCTAGTGTTTTAGCCATGTGCACAGCCCAGTGACAAGACTAATCTGAAGATATTTAAGACTACATTCAATATATTTCCTAAGTAAAATCCAACTCTTGTGCTGTTCTTGAGTTATTAACAGCCAGAAGCCCATTAATAAAGGTAGATACCGACCCACCTATGGGGAATGGGAGAGGAGAAAAGTAGATCTGAATAACACATTTTTTATATGCTTTTCAGTTCCAAAACTAATTATACATATTCACATGAAGTAAATGATAAGTTAACTACTTTTTCATTCTTTCAACAACATTTATTGTGCTATGCTTGCTACACGCATGCATATTATGTGCTATATGCAAAGCATCCACCATTAGTCAGTAAGTGCTAGGTTCCCACTCATCTGCCAATTTGTTATACTGCGGTGGCTTGTGTATTTTGTGATACTGGAAGTTATGCTACCAGAATCAAACACCAGCAGGGTCACCCATGATGGACAGGTTACAACAGAGTTTACAGACTGAAACAGACTAGAAAGAAGGATGAGGCAGTTTGTTTTGAAAAGTTAACCGAGGAAAAGCTTATAAATAAGAACACAGTACCATCTGATGCCGTGCCAGAAGATGAGCCTCTCATGTTGGAAGACAGTCAACATTCCACTGGGGAAGAGCTTCCTCCTCAAAGTAGAGTAGATCTTAATAACATAGATGGAGCAAAGGTTTTGGGACCTTCATTTGGTGATAGGGCATGACTCAAAATGAGAATAAATAGCTGTGAATTACTGTGAGAGAGATATAAATATATATATATAATATATCTCTCACAGTAATGGGCAATTTACAAAATACAAATCTAGAAAAATTGAAAGCCATCAAAAGTTAAATAGAATGCGTCAAGATCAATATCCTAGGTATTAGTGAGGTGAATTGGACTGGTACTGGTGATTTAGACTCAGAGAATCATATGCTCTACTATGCCAGGAAGGTCTAATTGTAAAGGAAAGGTGGCTCATTCACCATTAAAAGAACATCTTGAGATCTATTCTGAAGTACACTATCAGTCACAAGAAAGACCGGTTAATATGATTATTATTCAAATTTACTCACCAACCATTAATGTCAAAGAGGAGAAAGTTAAAGATTTTACCAACTTCTGCAGTCTGAAATTAAACAAACATGCAATCCAGATGCATTGGTTATAACTTGTGATTGCAATATGCAAGCTGGGAACAAAGAAGAAGGATCAGCAGTCGGAAAATACAACCTTGGGAATAAAAACAACACAGGAGATTGCATGAAAAACACTTTGCAAGGCTAACAGCTTATTTAGTGCAAACATTTAAAAATAATTTTATTGATCTGTAATTGATATGTAATATACTTCAATAGTGCAATCATCACCACAATTGACATTTGAAACATTTTCTTCCTTCTCGTATCCATTGCTGTTGATTTCCCATTACACCCTAACATCCCCTTCCATGACCCCAGGCAATTATTAATCCAGTTTCTGTCTTCTTAAATCCATCCACCTTGACTTCTCCATACAGAAAAAAAATACAAAACAAAGACAAAAATAAAAAACTGTGGGGGGAGGTCAGATCCTTGCAATCGCTGCCAGACTGCTGGCTTGCCCCACCACAGGGGTGGGCCCCGCTCCCTGCTGTTAAAGACAATGGACAGGCCTGCAGTCATCTATTTGGTTCCTATAGGTGGGGTTTACACCCTATAATGGTTCCTATGGAGACCAGAGAACTGGTCAAAGTTTAGCTGCCATCCTGACTCCAGGATCCCCCCATCTTGTCACATGTATACCCCTATAACCTATAGTGCAACCGCTTCCTGTGACATATGTCTTTACCTGTAATTAGTGGGCTTGCATGCCCCAAAGATATGTAGGCCTGGGTCAGCAATAGAGATCTCTCTCCCTGGCCTCTCTAGGCCTCTCCTCTCTTCCCTCTCCCGTCCTCTCTCCCTTGTCCCCCTTCCCTTCTCTCTCCCTCCACGTGGACCACCAAGCGGGGCTGAGGTGAGCATGCTATCATGTAATGTGTCTGACTGCATTATTGTAATATCTCTCCTCTACCTTTCATGCTCTCAATGACTTTAATATAATATTTATATATCTCAACCGTACAATTGTGCTTACTAAACCCGTGGGTAGTAGTGGTGGGGGGCTGGCTGCCCCCCCCCCCCAAAAAAAAAACCTTAATACTACAAAAAAGGACCCAGCAATATTGAAAAAACACTAAAGAATGATGAAACCATGAAGCAACTCATGACATGGATGGACCTGGAGATCATTATGCTGAATGAAGTTAGTCAATCACAAAATAACAAATATTATGAGTCAACTGCTTTAAGAATAAAAACCAAGACAAAGGCAGGCTTCTGTTCCCAGGTCATGTAGCCTTCTAATCTGATCCCCCAAGCAATGAGGTAGTGTGCTTGCCTGGTTCTATAAATCATGTATCTCACTGCCATTGAGTCCATGCCAACACATAATGAACCTATAGTGTATGGTAGAATTGTCCCTGTGAGTTTTCTGAGACTGTAACTCTTTATGGCATTTCTCCCCAGGAGTGGCTGGTGGTTTTGAACTGCTCACCTTGCAGTTAGCAGCCCAATGGGCAACCACTACACCACCAGATCTCCTTATATATAAACCATATATCACTCCCTTATTTGAACATCTTAAAAATATCTCCTCAGAAGAATTGGTGACAAGTGTTTTTTTGTGACAAGTGTTAGTCTACCAGGCATGGCTCTTCTGCCTTTCTAAATGAGTGTTACAAAAAAGGATTGTAATATCTCCAACCCTCATGGCTTTTGCAATTAGTGACCAGTCACCTAAGTTTTGAAAACATACAAGTTAGCAATTCATGTGTTGAAAATGAATAAAATTTCCTGCATGTATATAAATTCCTTTTCTCCACAGTGTTCTAAATTCTATACCATTGACTAAAACAATGTTACTGTCAAAAGAATTATCTTATAACCTAGGGGGGTTATGACATATTCTGTGTTAGTCCAGGTAGACTAGAGAAACAAATTCATAGATACTCATGTGAATAAGAAAGAGGTTTATATACAAGAGCAGTTAAATATTGAGAAAACATCCCAGTGCAATCCATATCAAGTCCATAAGTCGGATATTAGACCATATGTCCGATACCAATCTATAAAGTCTTCTTCAAACTCACAAAACACACACAATGACGCTGAATGCAGGATGATCACAGGCCAGTGGATAGAAAGTCTTGGGATCCAGTGGCGATGTAAGCATCTCAAAGCTGGCAGGGGTCTCCACATGGCTGCTCCACCACCCCTGGCTGCATCAGGGTAGGTCCATGTGGCTTCTACTCAGGGATGTGTGTCTCACAGGAAGTCAGCAGAGAGAGATAGTGTCTCCCGCTGCCAAGAAGGAATACTGGATTTCCCAGTATTCTCAGGAGAAGGCCATGCCCACACAGAGGCCTCATTGGCTATGATCTGATTGACAGGCTAGACTCCACCCTTACACTGTTAATCCTCAAACTGACAAATGATTATAGAACTACCACATATTCCAATAAAATGATAATGATCTCCCCAAAGTGAACCAGGGACATATATAAACCATAGGTTACTTAATACACAAGCAATTAGTGGTTGTGACATGGGCCTGATATTGTGAGGAGATCACTGAAGATATGAGTGCTACAGCAAAGTGTGGTCAAGAGAGCAGATGGTGCCCAGCTATCAGAAAAACTAGCAACTGGTGTCTTAAAGAATTGTCCCCAAACAAGTAGCCATCTAAGCCAGCTAAGCCAGCTAAGTCCATTTGGAAGAATCACATCAGCTTGTGTGGTCCAAGGATTGTAAATCATAAAATCCAAACTATAAGGAAGGAACAGTACCAGAGTTTAAATTATAAACACCTGGTTTGTGGAATGCTATGGATAATAGCGAAAGGCCAAAACAAATTTGCAGGGTCTAGGAATGTGGACAGCCTTAATATCAGAACACTTTAAAGTGAACTTTAGCAGCTGTCATTTGGCTGAAATGTAACACCTGTCATTAGATCTTTCATTTGACCCATTTTGAAATTATTCTAGTTTTTTAATATTTGCTGCCTTCTTTCTGGTTGAGGTTTTTCCTCATTTGGTCATTGCTGCTAGGTCTTCTTTAGTTTGCTTGTTTGTCTTTGTTTTGTATGTTTTTCTATATGGGGAATTCAGGATGGGGGATCTATGAAGACAGCAACTGCACTAATAAGTGCCTGCAGGCATGGAAGGGGAAGTTGGAGTGAAATGAGGACTCAACAGCAATGGATACAAGGAAGAAAATGTTCCATAGTTGATTGTGATGATGATTGCATAATCCTTCTTATATGATTGGACTGTAGAATTATATTAATTATAACTCAGTAAAACTATTAACAACAAACAAGTCCCCCAAAACTGAGATACAACCCTGAGTATATCCCAGCTGAATTTAGAGACCGTCTCAAGAATGAATTGGATGCATTCAACACTACTGACTGAAAATCAGAAGAATTATGGGATGGTATTGGAGACATTATAAGTAAATAAATAAAAAAGATCATCAAAAAGATAGGAAACAAAGGACAGACCAAAATGGATGTCAGAAGAGATTCAAACTTGCTCCTGAACATAGACTAGCTAAAGTGGAAGGAATAAATGTTGAAGTAAAGAGCTGAACAGAAGACTTCAAAAGGTAGCTCAAAAAGAAAAACTGACCGAAAAGCGATCCACATTCAGTATGCAGATGACACGACCTTGCTTACTGATGAAGATCAAGAACTATCTTCTTATACATGAATCATACCTCGACATGATGAAAAAAAAGATCCTCACAACTGAACCAAGAAGTTACTCATGATAAATGGAGAAACGGTTGAGGTTGTCAGTATTTCATTTTACATGGACCCACAATCACTGCCCCTGGAATCAGCAGTCAGGAAATCAAATGACATAGTGCAATCTGCTGCAAAAGACCTCTTTTCAAAGGTGTTAAAAACTTACTAATTTGCACATGACCCGAAGCCAAGGTATTTTCAATTGCCTCATGTGGCTGTGAAAATTGGACTCTGGAGAAGGAATATGAAAGCATTGCTGCCTTTGGACAATGGTGTTGGTGAAGAATATTGAAGATACCACGGACTGCCAGAAGAATGAACAAATCTCTGCTGGAAGAAGTACAACCGAAATGTTTTTTAGTAGTGAGGGTGGTAAGACTTCATCTTAAGTACTTTGCATATGTAATAAAGAGGGACTAATCCCTGGAGATGGACCTGATGCTTAGTAGAGGGCCAGTGAAAAGCAGGAAGACCCTCAACAAGATGCATGGACACATTGGTGGTAATAATGGGCTCAAACAAAGCAATAAGTGTTCAGCTGGTGCATGAGAAAGAAGGAAGTGTTTTGTTTTGCTGTGCATATGGGAGCTGTGTGTCCGTATCCAACAACAATAGCAATATGCAAAGCACAACACCTGTCATTGGGAAGGTCAAATTATGCTCTGATAATTTTTCATTTCCAATATTTACATGTAAATGATTCTTTTTTTTTCTTTTTCTTTTTTAAAAATCATTTTATTAGGGGCTCATACAACTCTTATCACAATCCATACACACATCAATTGTGTAAAGCGCATTTGTACATTCATTGCCCTCATCTTGTAATTAGGACAAAACATTTCTAATAGTATTATCTTGCTATTTTGCAAAAGTTAAAAGAGTTTTGTGTAGACAATAAAATAACTTCCATAGGAAGAGAACAGTGCTTGAAGAAAATCAACCGCTGACATAACACAAAATAAAAAATAAAGCTGAATGTGCCTCCTATCAAAAAGTAATAAGAGTCTAGGACCAGAAAATGAAACTTAGAAGCTATGTCTTTTATTGACTTCAGAAAGCCCCAGTGCATGAAATGATCCACTTTTCAAAGAGAAACACAGAAGGAAATAGACAAGGTTAGTAATAATGCTACCCAATTATTTCTCAACAAAAGGAGAAAGAAGGCAGCACACATCTCATAGCAGTAAATGCACTACTATGAAAGGGTATAAAGAAGAGAAAATTGTTCACATGAGTCAGAGATGGGAAAGTAAAGGAAAAACATCCTCGATCAGATAAAAACCATAAAGTCATAGACAAAATTTGTTGTAGTACCTGGGCAATCACAGATTACCCAAAGCTTGTTGGAGGAGACCAGGAAAATGCCTGTGACTTTGTGTTTTCTGGCCAATTTTTATATAATTCAACACACTTCCTCAAGGGACTAAGAAATAAACACATAGCCAGGATAATTCAGTAGTCAAAATTGAAGACTGCCAACAATTCCATTCCCTGATGTCAGTCTTCCTTGCCACAAACTGACTTCAAAAGATCTTTCACCAAAGTAACTAGTCTAATCTGAAAGGACTTGAATCAATGGAACGAGTTGAGCTCCGTGAGTGTACTTTGAGAGTGTACATCTATTGCAATCATTCTGACATCCTGCTTTCAATGGAGAGACGTCCAGACCAGTATGACAAGAATGGGTAGGAAAGAGGGAACCGATTACATGGAACTGTGTGTGACCTCCTCCCTGGGGGACAGACAACCGAAAAGTGGGTGAAGGGAGACGTTGGATAGGGCAAGATATGACAAAATACCCATTTATAAACTATCAAGGGCTCATGAGGGATGGGGGAGCGGGGAGGGAGGGGGAAAATGAGGACCTAATGTTGGGGGTTTAAGTGGAGAGAAAATGTTTTGAGAATGATGTACAAATGCGCTTTACACAATTGATGTGTGTATGGATTGGGATAACAGTTGTATGAGCCCCTAATAAAATGTTAAAAAAAAAAAAGAGAGAGAAAAAAAGTATATATATATATACTTCTATATATATAGAAGAAAAGCAAAACACATAGAGAAGACCCATTTTCCCCCAAATTTGCTGTTCTCTAAACCGTGTGATTAGTCCCCAGATCAGTCGCTAGTCCACTCATCTGATCGTGGCTGTATGCTGTGCTCTTGTAGCTTGGGCATTTGTTAGCAGAGATTGTTACCTAGAGTTTTTATCAGGAAAAACTTTTAAACATAATTGATCTTCAATTCTCTTGACCAAATTCCCAGTCACAGAGTTTGTTATGATATTTTAATTCGTTCCTCTGGGCTACAAAAATGGCCCTGCTGTTGTTGTTAGATGCTTTCAAGTTGTTTCTGACTGGTAGTGACCCTGTGCATGAAACGCTGCCTGGTCCTGTGCCATCATCACAATTGTTGCTATATTTGAGCCCTTTGTTCCAGCCACGGTGTCAAACCATCTTGTTGCGGTTCTGACTCTTTGGCTGGCCCTCTCGAATTGCTTAGCAGAACTTCAGCAGTCTGCCAAAGAAAAACTCACAGATAGCACCTCCACAGGCCCAGGAAGTCTCTAGAGCTGGAAGATCAAGCTGAAAACTCACTTCCTTTGCATTTGAACCTTTCCTCAAATTGAAGTTAGTTTAGTTGTTATTGTTGTTCAAGTCATTGTCCCTTGCTTGCTCTTAGAAGACTAAATGAAAAGCACAAGTTCACCTAAAACACTGGTACGGTCTTTGTTTCACATGTCAATGGAATTGAACATTCCACAACTGGGATTGAGGGTGAGTTGGGATGGTTCTTGGAAGAGTTTCAAGAGAGATTTCAACTATGTAGGTCTATTTTCTCAGCTGAAAATTCTTGGCGAAATGCCAAACTCTCAATTCTAAAAAGTGCAGTTAGTAGAGTTCATTTTTGTCCTCTCTTTCTCAGAATTATTCTAGCATTCGATGAGTTTCAGAAACCATTGAAGCACTTAAAAATATCTTGATTTAGTGATTATATTTTTCTGTCATATTAAAAGGTAGTTAGTAGCTTGTTTCAGCAGATAATCTACTTTGGTGGTAGACTATCCTTTTTAAAAAACATTTTTGGTAGACTATCTTTTTTTAAAAATAGCTTTTTATTGTGAATATGGTGAAAGTACATAGAGCAAATTAGCTTTCCATTCAACAATTCATACACGTTATTCATATCACTGATTCCAATTCCTGCAATGTAACATCACTGAAATATAGTCAGTTACTTAATCTGGACCTTCTAACCATGTTTTCATTTGCTACAATCCATTTTGTGATGTGTTCTAGGTGGCATAGTGGTTATGTATTGGGCTGGGATCCGAAAGTTCAGCAGTTCCAAACTACCAGTGGCTCCTTGGAGGAAAGACAGGGTTTTCCATTGCTATAAAGAGTTACAGTCTCAGAAACTCACAGGGGCAGTTTCTACTCTGTCCCGTAGGGTCGCTATAAGTTGGCATTGACTCCATGGCAGTGAGAGTTCTGGTGGGAGGGGGGTGTTTGGTTTTCTAGATTCTAGCCACTGAGCTTATGGCTATGGTCCCATTTTAGAGGGATTTCTCTGTGACATGATAGGGTGGGATGTATCTTTAGACCCTACTTTAGTGTAAGAAGTAACTTAAGTCACCAACTTTTGTTTTCCCTGGGAGTATGGTTGGCTAAAAGATAAGAACCACACCTCCATCACAGCCTTCCTTTTTGATGACCTCTGTTTCCTGTAAGCATTGGTAGAAGTAAGAGGGTGTGCTTTGAATTTGGGATGTATTTGGCTTCTGACTTTGGACTCTGCATTTGACTTGCTTTTGCTTGACCTTTGGATTTGGGATTTAACCACACCCATAACCACTTGAAACATCTCCTTAAAATTTTGTGATAGGGAATCCAGGGCAGATGATCCCTTCAGGGCCAGAGGTGAGAGTGGCGATACCAGGAGGGTGGAGGGAGGATGGGGTGGAAAGGGGGAACCGATTACAAGGATCTACATATAACCTCCTCCCTGGGGGTTGGACAACAGAAAAGTGGGTGAAGGGAAACGTCGTATGAGATATGACAAAATAATAATTTATTAATTATCAAGGGTTCATGAGGGAGGGAGGAGCAGGAAGGGAGTGGGGAAAATGAGGAGCTGATGCCAGGGGCTTAAGTGGAGAGCAAAATGTTTTGAGAATAATGAGGGTAATGAATGCACAAATGTGCTTTACACAATTGATATATGTATGGATTGTGATAAGAGTGGTATGAGCCCCTAAGAAAATGATTAAAAACAAAACAAAACAACAAAACCCACATGGAAGAAGCACACCCTATGTGATCATGAGGTGTCAAAGGCATCAAAGAACAGCAACAGCAACAAAATTTGTGATCGTCTGTGAGATGTTCCAGTGCATACAGATGCTAGGATGTAATAGGATATACAAAAGTGAAGAAGGGACGGAAATGGAGCTGTATAATATTTGAACTCTGAAACTTTCTCTTAATTGTACAGTATCTAGGAAAAAGGAAGGAATGCTAAAAGCAAAAGAGCTAAACAAAATAAATAGAAAGTGGAAGTATTATAATAAAGGCAAAGTATTATAATAAAGTGTACAAAACCCTAGAATTAGAATCCATACCCTTCCTCTGGATTGTATCATTCTCAGCATAGTAAACCATATGATTTTCTGATTCCAAACGGCCAATACTAGTCCATTTCAGCTCAATAATGCCTAGGTTATTGGTCTTATGCATTCCGTTTCATTTTTGATGACTTCCAATTTTCCTAGATTTGTACGCGGTACATACTAAGTTCCCATTATTAATAGATTTTTGCAGCTGTTTCTTCTAACTTTGAGCTGTGCCTCATCAGCAAATGAAGACACAGAAGGCTCTACTCCCACAGGCTTTACTACATTCATGCCACCATGCTCAACTCTACTTAGAGAAAGCAGCTCCTCCTCAGTCACATTTCAATTGTCTTCTGACCCAGAGGGACGCCAGAAATTCAGGCTGGATTCAGAAGACGCTGTGAAATAAGCAATATCGTTTCTTATTGTCAGATGGATCTTCTCAGACTAACGCAGAGAATACCACAAAGATGGTTCTTTGTGTTTTGTTGAGTATGCAAAGGCATTTGTCTGTGTGGATCATAATAAATCATGGATATCCTTAAGAAGAATGGGAATTCTACAACACGTGGTTGTGCTCGTGCAGAACTTGTACATGGATCAAGATGCAGTTGACAGAACAAGGGGATACTGCGTGATTTAAAATCAGAAAAGGCGTGTGTCAGGGTTGTTTGTATCCTCTCACAACACTTATTCCATTTGTATGCTGAAAACTGACCTAAGAGACTTGACTACATGAAGCAGTGAACAACATCAGGATTGCAGGAAGACTTAGTAGCAATTTTCGATATGCAGATGATACAACCTTGCTTGCTGAAAGTGAGGAGGAGTTGATGCATGTACTGATGAAGATCAAGGATTTCAGCCTTGACTATAGATTACAACTTAAAGAAACCAAAATCTTCATAAATGGACCAATAGACAAAACCATGATACAGAGGATCCACAAGAACACTCACAGAAGCAGTGATTAAGAAATTAGATGCCATACTGCATTGAGCAAATTCTTTTTTTTCTTAAATCATCTTATTAGAGGCTCATACAATTCTTATCACAATCCCTATATACATCAATTGTGTAAAGCACATTTGTACATTCATTGCCTTCATCATTCTCAAAACATTTCCTCTCCACTTAAGCCCCCAGCATTAGGTCCTCA
>NW_022103916.1:8822673-8831034 GCF_000313985.2 Echinops telfairi | reverse complement strand
ATGTCTTTATCTAGACCTCTATAAATGCCCTTTGCCTCCCATCTCTTTCCTCTATTTCCCTTCACTTTCCTCCTGTCCCACTATCATGCTCAGTCCCCACCAGGGTTTCAGAAATTCCTCTTTGTTACTTTACCCTTGATCATGCCCTACCAGGCCTCCCACACCCACCTCACCACCAAGTTGAATCACTTGTTGTTCCCTTGCCCCTGGGTATGTTAACACCACTTCCTTTCCCCCTACCTCCCTCTCTCCCCCTGGAACTGTTGGTCCCGTTGTTTTCTCCTCCAGATTGTTCATCCAGCCTCTCTTATTTAGACAGACCAGTCCTGTTTTTGTGCATTGAGCAAATTCACTGCACAAGAAGACCTCTTCAAAATGTCAAAGAGCAAAGAAAGCACTTTGAGAACTAAGGTATGTCTGACACAAGCCATGATATTTTCAATTGCTTCATATACATGTTGGACATTGAATAAGGAAGACTGAAGAAGAATCGATTCATTTAAATATGGTGCTGACAAAGAATATTGAAAGTAACATGGACTGCCAAAAGAACAAAAAAATCTGTCTTGGAACAAGTACAGCTAGAATGTTCCTATGAGGCAGTTCTACCTTGTACTGTAGGGTCATTATTCCAAGACTGTAACTCTTTACAGGAATAGAAAGTTTTGTCTTTCTTCCTCAGAGCTGGTTTTGAACTGGTGACCTTGCAGTTAGCAGCCCCACACATAATCACTTAGGCCACCTGGGCTCCTTTTGAAAAGTATAAGGGTGGTTTTAGTCTGTGACATAGAGTCTGAAGTATCAGACTAGACCCTGTAAGATCCAACAGACCTTATCTCCTGTGCGGTTGCAGAGGTCTGTGATCATGGTGTTAGAAGGTATCTGACCTTTGACTTCACAAGGAGGAAGAATCAAATTCATCAGCCCAACACTAGGAGGCAGAGAGATCAGACATGTCTGCACCCTCCAACTTTCTTTACCCTGTTCTGGCGTTTATCTTCCCTCTCTCGGCATTCGACTTCTCCACTGAGTTTACTGATCCATTGCAATGGTCACATACAACTCACATACAACACTCAAGATTGCTGGGGAGGGGCAGCAATTAGGGAATCAAACAGGTTACACTTCGGGAGACAGTAGTTCTCCAATCGGGAGTACTTCTCAGCCAGCCGCACAAACACACCTTTTATGTATTACTTACATTCAGAAAAAATGATATTCTTTGTCTTAAGATAAAAATGTTGAAAAGAATTTACACTTGACTCCTTTTCCACAGTCTCATCTGTATACTGTGTTACTCAAAGATTGGAAAATTGACAGAGCTTTTTGGCTATCCATCCATCCATCCAGTGGTCACATTATAAGCACTCAATAAATAGCTGTTGAATGATTAAAGGCAAATTGGCCCTCAAGTGATGAACGCAATCTGTTCGAGACCACAATCATTTGAGGTATTTGATCAAGACTGTTTTGTCAAACTAGTCTTTACTAGCATTTTCAATTTAAAAAATATTATTTCTTGTTTCCAGAAACCAAGCAGACAGAACTCCGCTCACTGAGGAGCATAACTCAGTATGAGAAACAGTCATTTATATTTATATAACCAATTGTTGTTAAACGGATTCAAATTCTGAGACATGGTTAAACACTCACTACTAACTGGAAGATTGGTGATTTGAACCCACCCAAAGGCACCTCAGATGAAAGTACTAGCAATCTGCTTTCTAGAGCACAGGGTCACCATAAGTTGGAATTGAATCATTGGCAGCTGGTTTGCCTATATTTCTATATACTGTCCGTTTCTCCACACATGATTCTGCCTCCCGCCAAACTCTGAAAAGCCATGATTTATTACATGCAGACTTTTAATTTTTCACACACACATGCCAAAAAAAAGGAATTCTATTTGTGTGTGTGTGTGTGTGTGTGTGTGTGTGTGTGTGTGTAGCAGGGTGTGGCTTGGCATCCAGCTGAATATGCTCTGGAAATAAAAGTGGGTGTACATGTTCCTCCAGGTACACCTCTCACTTTCCCAGCTACATTAAGGCTCATAAAATAATCACTAGTTAAGACAACATCATGTCTCCTACAGATCGACTTTCATTTCTACTCAGAACAGCTGCCATCAAACCCTTAATTTTCATACAAGTGCAGCACATTTGCTGAGGGCTGCTTCCTAGTTGGCACATCTGTGGTTTCACCTAACGGTTAAGCAAAATAGAAAGCTAGCACATGCTGTTATTTTTTCCAATAGCTCATTCTGCTTTTCCTTTGACTGTAAAATATATATCAATTTTGAGTTTTGTTATACAAGTTTACCCGGAGTAATGTGATTTATCACAAGAAGATCAACTTTGAATAATATCCCTTTAGGTTGGTTTCTACTCTATCATTAGCTATAAGATCAATAATTTACAAGATGGTAAATATTATTTTAAGCTCATTTTGAATAACCGCAATAAATATAACAGAGAGGTGACCATTTTATTTGCAAAGGACAGAGGTTTCATTACCTTCATCTTTCACGTGTAACCCCAAACCTAACTCTCTGCCATCGTGTCAAGGCTGACCCACAACGACCCCCTGAGGGGTTCTGAGACTGAAATTGTGTACAGAAGCAGAAAGCCCAATCCTTCTCCCGCAGAGCTGGTGTAAAGGAGCCCTAGAAAATCTTGGTGGGTAGCCTAAGGAGAGGCTTCTGTTCAGGATGTAGGCTAGATTCCACCTTTGTTGTTTATTTTGGGCTGGCTCTCAAAAGTTAGTGAACCTGAATGTTTCAGGAAGCCTGTGAGCTCTCCTCCCCTCTCCTATCTTCCTCTCACAGCTTACTCCCTGGAAGGGGATTTATTGAGGCTGGCTTCAAAGTAGCCATAGATGAAACATGATTGACTCAAACTTTCCAGTTAAGGAAGCAATGTTTTCCATCACTTGTCTGTCGGTGTGTTGTACCAAGGTGGCTTATGTGTTGCTGTGATGCTGGAAGCCATGCCAGCAGGTACACTGAGCGTGAACAGGTTTCAATGGAGCTTCCAGACCAAGAACAGAAAACAAAGAAGGAATAGACTCCCCAATTTAGAGGAAGGAGCTGCTAACAAATCTTTTGCATCGCTTTGAAACATTGTCAGATGCTGAAGTCCTAAAGAATGGAAGCAGAACATTGTTTGAAAGATTTCTGGATAGTGATGAAGAAATTGAAGAATTCTGCCATTGCCTTAGTCAGAAATTGCTCAAACATGCAATCAAGGTGCATTGGTAATTATCAGTGATTGGATTGCACAACTTAGAAACAAAGAGCAAGAAACAGTTGTTGGAAAATATGATCTAAGCTGAAGATTGCATGATAGAATTTTGCAAAACCAATGACTTGTTCATAGCAGATACCTTTTTTCAGCAACACAAAAGTTGATTTACACATGGACTTCCCCAGATAGAATAAACAGAAATCAAAATGACTACATCTGTGGGAAGAGACACTAGGGAAGCTCAGAAACTCGATATCAGGATCTAAAAGAAGACAAAGGGTTAACCGTGGGACAGAGCATCAATTGCTCATATACACAAAGGAGTTGAATTACATGAAGACTAATATGCTTGCTCAAAATGAGGAGGACTTGCAGCACTTGCCGAAGAAGAAGTTTTACAGCCTTCGGGATGGATTTCAACCCAATGTAAAGAAGATCAAAATCCTCAAAAGTGGACCAATACTTAACACCATGATAAATGGAGAAAAGGGTGAAGTTGTTCAAGATTTTTTGTCTTGCTTGAATCCATACTCAGTGCTCATGGATGCAACTTTTGAGATCAAAAGACATGTTGTGTTGGGCAAATCTGCTGCAGAAGACCTTTATAGAGTACTGCAAAGTAAGATGCTACTTTGAGGACTAAGATGTGCCTGACCCAAGCCATGGTATTTTCAGTTGCCTCATATACATGTGAAAGTTGGGCACTGAGTAAGGAAGACTGAAGAAAAATCGATACATTTGAATGATATTGCTGAAGAATATTGAAAGTGTTGTGGACTGCCAAAAGAACAAATAAATCTGTCTCAGAAGAATTACAGCCAGATTCTCTCTAGAAGCAAAGTGGAGAAACTTCTCTCTGAGTTTGGACATGTTGTCAGGAGAGTCCAATCCCTGGAGAAGGACAACGTGCTTGGTAAAGCAGAGGGGCAGCAGAAAAAGAGGAAGGTCATTGTCAAGATAGACTGATAGAGTGGCTGCAACACTGGGCTCAAATATAAGAACAATTGTGAGGGTGGCTCAGGGCTGGGCGGTGTTTTCTTCTGTTGCCCATAGGGTCACTATGCGTGAGGACCAACTCCATGGTACCTAGCAACGGCAACAGACAGACAGACAGACATATCGACAATTATGAGATCCCTTAAACAGTGCTTTGTTGTTGTCAAAGTAACATCCTTGCTTTTCAATACTGTAAAGGTGTCTTGTGCAGCAGATTTACCTAGTGCAATGTGTCTTTTGATCTCTTGACTGCTGTTTCGGTCAGCATTGACTGTGGATCCAAAGAAGACAAAATCCTTGATGTTACTTATTGAACTCATTGTGAGGATTTTGGTCTACTTGACATTGACTTGTAATCTATACTGAATGCTGCAGTCCTGGATCATCATCAGAAGGTGCTTCAAATCCTCCTCACTTTCAGAAAACAAAGTTGCATCATCTGCATACTGCAGGTTGTTAATAAGTCTTCCTCAAATCCTGATGCCATTCTTCCTCATATAGTCCAGCTTCTCTAATAATTTGCTCAGCATACAGATTGAGCAAGTGCGGTGTGAGAACGCATCCCTGACACACACCTCTACTGATGTTAATCCATGCAGTGTTCTGTTAGCACACATACCTCTTGATTTGTGTACAATTTCCACATGAGTACAATCAAGTGTTCTGGAATTCCAATTCTTCTCAAGGCCATACACAGCTTGTTATAATCCACACACTAGAATGCCTTTGCATAGTCAATAAATCACACGGAAACATCTTTCTGGAATTCTCTGCTTTCAACCAAGATCCCTCTAATGTCACCAATGATATCCCTTGTTCCAAATCTTCTTCTGAATCTGGCCTGAACCTCTGGCAGTTCCCTGTCAATACATTGCTTCAATCATTGCTGAATGATCTTCAGCAGAATTTTAATTGCATGTGATATCAATAATATTGTTCTCTCATTTGAGAATTCTATTGCATCACCTTTCTTTGGAATGGGTACAAATATGGATTGCTTCCAATAAGTTGTCCAAGAAGCTGCCTTTCAAATTTCCTGGCATAGACTACTGAGTGCTTCCAGTGCTCCATTGGGTTGTGGAAATATTTCAGTTGATATTCCATCAGTCCTGGAGCCTTGCTTTTGGCTAATGGTTTCAGTGCAGCTTGGACTTCTTCCTTTAGCACTATTCATTCTTGCTCATATGCGATCTCCTGAAATTACGGAATGGGGACTAGTTCTTTTTGGTGCAGTGACTCTGTATTCTCTCCAGCTTCTCTTGGCGTTTCCTTCATTGTCCAATATTTTGTCCATCGGACCTTTCAATGTTGCAACTTGAGGCTTGGAATTTTTCTTAGTTCTTTCAGTTTCAGATGTGCTGAGTGTGTTCTTCCTTTTTGGTTTTCTAATTCTAAGTCTTCGTGCATTTCATTTTAATACTTTAGCTCCTCAAGCTGGCCTTTGAAATTTTCTATTAAGCTCTTTTGCTTCATAATTTCTTCTATTTGCTTTAGCTACTCTACAATTCAGAGCAAATTTTAGAGTCTCTCCTGATATCCATTTTGATCTTTTTGTTCCTTTGCTGTCTTTTAATGACTGGCTGACCTTTTGCTTTTTTCGTGAATGACGTTCTTGATGTCCTCCCGAAGCTTCTCAAGTCTTCTGTTGTTAGTGTTCAATGCATCAGATCTGTACTTGAGATATGCTGCAAATTCCGGTGATAGATTCAAGGTTTTATTTTGGCTCTCACAGACTGCTTAGGCTTTACCCTGAGCTTGTTGTTGTTGTGCCATCAAGTTGGCTCTAACCCCTAGCGACCCTATGTGCAACAGAAGGAAACACTGCATGGCAATGCCGATCCTCACAATCATTCCTATGCCTGAGCCCATTGATGCAGCCACTGTGTCAATCCATCTCATCGACGGCCTTCCTCTTTGTTTTTGCCCGTCCACTTTACCAAGCATGATGTCCTTCTCCAGAGACAGGTCTGTCCTGACAATACGTCCTGAGCTTACATGTGAGCAACTGATGGGCAGATATTCAGCCCTTTACCTAATGTTAGCTGCTGATATTGAGTTTCTCTATTGTCTCGTCCCACTTAGAAAAATCAAAATACTTGCCATCAAATGAATGCTGACTCGAACTGACTCTATGGGACAGGGTAGAACTGCCCCTGTGACTTTCCAAGACTATAACTTTCTATGGCAGTAGAAAGCCCTGTCTTTTCCCACAGAGTAGCCTGATGCATGACCACTACACCACCAGGGTTCATTCTCTTTCCATAGATATATACATTTTTATTTCTGTATGTTGCATTTGGAGCTATCACTAGGTATAGTTTTCATTTGTGTTGTGTAAGAAAAGTATGTGGATTAAGAATCAGTGTTACACAATTCTATCATGTGGTCTCCAGCTTCTTTCTGTCACCACAACCATTTCCAACTACTATTCCTTCCTCTTTGCTTCTAAGTTTTGCATTCCTATCACCAATAATTATCAATGCCTCTTGATTACGTGCTTGTTCCATTTCAGATTGAAGACATTGATAGGATTTTTCAGTTTCTGCATCACTAACTTTAGTGGTTGGTGCATACATTTAAATAATAATTGTATTGATTGGATTTCCTTGAGCGCAGATAGATAGAATCCTATAAAAGAAAGAACTGTGCTTCAAGATAGAACTTGAAACGGCCTTTTTGATGATGAATGCAGTAACTTCCCTCTTGACTGCGTCATTCTCGGCATAGCAAACCAAATATTTTCGATTCAACGTAGCCAGACTAATCCATTTCCCAGCAAGCAGGAAGGTGAAGGGGCGCAGTGAGGGAATAGTTTTGGCCACCAAGCTGTGAACTGATTGGCAGGTTGGATTCCACCCCACATTTTCATACAAATTCAAATTGACGTAAAATCTTACTGCCGCATTTACTACTGCCCAATATTGATTGCTCCATTCCTTCAATAAACTCTCTAATTTTAACAGAAACTCAAGTTGGCTCCGCCTGACATTTCATGCTGTTGAAAGTGGGATTAGAAGACTTATTACCTGCAGCAACCTCTAAGGATTCCAGGACCAGCTTCAGTACTAAGCACAGCTGTTTGGGGTCACCAGTCCATGAGCTTTTGGGAGTTTCCATCAGGTAAATAACTTCTCAAATTTCAAGCTCCATCTCTTTGTGTTAAGCACTTCAAAACTTATAGAAGGTTCTGGCTTCATTTTATGCGTCTCCGATTTGGCCTGTCTTGTTTGTTTTTATTCTGTTCTTGCAAAAATTAGCCTCTGGTATAATGATTACACCGCAAGGTCAGCAATTCCAGAACCCCCAAATACCCCACAGGAGAAAGAGGAAATGAACCCTAGTGGTGTGGTGGATTAGGGGTTGGGCTGCTCATTGCAAGGTCAGAAATTTGCAAACACCAGCCACTGTGTGGAAGAAAGATGAGACTTTCTACTCCTGTAAAGCTTTCCGGCCTCAGAAACCCACATGGCAGGCTCTACTCTGTCCCATAGGATTGTTATGAATTGGAATCCACTTGAGGACGGTGAGTTCAGTTTTTGGTTTTGGGGTAGTAATGACAACTATTTTATGAGAAGTAATGACAACTGTAATGTATATGACAAAATAAAATTCAATAAGTGCATAGTGGCTATCATTATTTGTCATTGTTATTATTATATCTCTTCTGAAGTTTCAGGCCATTATTTATGTACTTCCTCTCCATGCTAGGTTATAACTTTCTTTAGGGCCAGATATGTCATCCTTATGTTTATATTATCATTGTGTAGGTGCTCTATGTTTCTGGTAAATGATTACATGATTGTAAAATAGGTCATTGATCATAACATTACATTGTTTCCAAGACAAGTACAATATGAGCAAATGTTACATATTTAATAGCAGGTGAGGCAGTTAATTTATTGTGCCAACCTGGCCCATAAACACATGTGGGGTTAATTGAAGGATGGCGGTATAAATGGTTCGGTGAGCCTCGCCTTTTTAGTTCTCGGGTCTCTTGCTTTCTAATGGTCAGACCAGGGTACAGCTGCCTTATCCAGTTCCCTGTTTTAGCTGGCAAGGCTCACTTCCTGCAAGACATCCCTGAGGAGAAGCCACATGGACCTACCCCAATGCAGCCCTGGGT
>NW_022103916.1:8816644-8818872 GCF_000313985.2 Echinops telfairi | reverse complement strand
CTTGTGGGCTTGGGCAGCACTGGGTTGGGATGTTTTCTTGATGCGCACTTAACCTTTATATAAAACTCTCTCTTATACATGGGTTTCTGTGGATTTGTTTCTCTAATGTACCCAGACTAACACAGCAGGTTTTCCTATCAGAGAGAATGCAAAAGGTTCTTGTCTTTCTTTAATGCAATAAGAAACATTCTACATATTAAGTAGTAATCCCCTTAAACTAATAGCCAGTCCAACCAACAAGTTTCTTCCTACATCAAAAACTCATTAATTTATTAGATGATTGGTTCCTTTTTTTCAATTGAGCTATATTCTAACTATTTATAGTGTGGTTTCTATATTTCTACCATTTCTGTATTTCCATATCTAACACACTTTATATAAGAAATATTTCAAAGAATGAGAGCTAAGGAATTATTTCTATTTTTAAACAAAAATTATATTAACATTCTCATAAAATAATCTTAAAAAGTAATACCAGCTTAAATTAGAACTGACATTGTATGTCATGCTGTTTCCCTTTTAATGCAACAAGATGTGTGGTGTTTTCAATAATGCAGAGTGCACAGTGGCACCAGATGTAATAAATATAAAAAATACAAAGATTCATTTTGTTTCTGAGTTTCAGATTATAAAAAAATTGAAAGAATGCTATATTTCTCTCCTGAGAAGGCAAATTATATACTTTGTCTATTCGGATAAAGATTTTATTCCTATAAAAGGGAAAATGAAATTAAAATTCAAATAAGACCACAAAATTCATATAAAATTGATTTTCTAGTTACATGAATACATGTATATATGCATGTACAGCTACAATAACTATCCAGACAGCATTCACAAGATCTGAGAGCCAAAAGATTGGAAAGAATTAGAGAAACTCATCCAAAATTAAGGTTGCTATACAGGCTTACCTATAGAAAAATTTAAAAGTAAAGAATAAGCAATCAACAAAACAGAGATGGCCCATGACATGAAGGAATTAGAATCTGAAAAATGTAAGCCAATATTACTGAAGTATTGTTAGAAATTAAGCTAAACTTTCTACTGTTGTAGGAGATCACTTACTAAGTGGTAGGTGCTTGTGACATAAGCTTTTTTTAGCATTAAATTATAAAAAGGCTTTATTCTTTCTACTGGATATACTCTTACTTTTTCATTTCATTATTATCTTCTACTACCTCATATTGCTTATACAGTGTATTTTTGCTATTCACTTTCCTTCTTATGTTTCAGATTTGTGTCTTTCTTTTTTTCAGTAAAAGAAATATATCCTTATCAATAAAGAGAGTTTAGGGTCTCTTTGCTCCTCAGACTAATTGTGACAGCAGAGCTAATGTGCTGCCCACCCACCCCTTCAACTGGTATTTATATCCTTATATATTCTCTTCTTCTTCACTGTGGATAGAACTTGTGACATACTTCTGACCAATATAGCAAAGGTGATGTGTTGGCACTCCCCTGATTAGGTTACATTATGTAACACCACTTGCTAACTGACATATTCTAGAGTTTCCCCTTGTTAACATTGACATGACTCCTATAGATACAAGGACCTGAATGCCCTCAACAACCATGTCAGTTAGGAAGGTAGTGTTTCCACTGCTGGACACCATTTGAGAATCCTCACCAATACCTTTACTGCAGCCTGTATGACCCTAAGCAAAATACCCAGCTGCAATGTCCAGACTTCTAATCCACAGAAATGATGAGACAATAAATGTGTATGGTTTTAAGCCCCTAAATCTGTGATGATTTGTTACATGAAATGATAAACAAATACAGATTGAAGTAGCTGGCCTCTACTCACTTTCTAATTAAATTATTTGTCTTTTTGTTGTTGGTATGTTGGAATTTTCTATAAATTTGAGATTCTATGATATGTTGTTGCCAACTTTTTTCTCAGTTTATGGCTTGGTTTTTACTCTCCTGGTGAATTTTTTATGCAAAAAAGTGTCTTGCTTTTAGATGATTCAAGTCATCTATTTGTCTTCTGTTTTTTCTGAGTTTTTAGTTATGTTTGATAGCATATGTATGCCACATATTATTGTTGTAATTATAGTTAGGTGCATGCAAGTATGCTTGGACTCATAACAACCCTATGCACAACATACTGAACACTGCCTGCCCTGTGTTTTACCAAGCATGGTATACTTTCAAGAGGATGGTCTTTTCTGATAACATGTTCATAGTACATGAAATGAAGTTTCACCATCCTTACTTCTTTTTTT
>NW_022103916.1:8808954-8815426 GCF_000313985.2 Echinops telfairi | reverse complement strand
CTTGTTGTTCCCTTGTCCCTGGGTTTTTTAACACCTCTTCCCTTCCCCTCACCTCCCCCTCTCCCATATCCCCCTGGAACTGTCAGTCCCGTTGTTTTCTCCTCCATATTGTTCATCCAGCCTGTCCTATCCAGACAGACCTGCGGAGACAACAACATGCACAAAAACCATCCTTACTTCTAAGGAGCATTCTAGCTGTACTTCCTCCAATACAAATTTGTTTGTTCTTCTGGCAGTCAAAGGTACTTTGAATATTCTTTGTCAACACCATAATTCAAATACATCCATTCTTCAATCTTCCTTATTCAATGTCCAACTTTCACATGCATATGAGATGATTGAAAATACAATGCTTGGGTCAGATGCACCTGAGTCCTCAAAGTGCTTTTAAAGGGGTCTTGTGCAGTGGATTTACTTAGTACAATATGCCATTTGATTTCTTTTCTTTCTTTTTAGAGTTTTTCCTATTTTTATAGTCATTTCCCCCCAGCCATTTTATTAGACACTAATCCAGACATCATACCATTCCATAGTTCAAAATATGAAACAGTGTTGTACAATCACTACTGCAATCAGTTTCAAAACATTTTCTTCCTTATTGAATTCCTTTATATCACCTCTCCCTTACCCCATGCCATAACCCCAAGGAACCCTTATTGACGCTATAGATTCATCTATCCTGGGTTTTCATACACACAAAAAACAGAAAAACACATAACACAGAGTCAAGCAGGCTACAAAAATTGTCAAAATACAACAGAGACAAACTCCAATATGAAAAAAAACACACCCAGAAACTATTAAAAACTAGATCAAGCACAAAGTGTACCAGAGGGGAGATCAAGTAACAAGATTTTAACCATTCAAGTCAGATTTATCATTTTCATCTACTACAGTCATCTCTCCAAGACTCTCTGGTAACTATTTATTCCCATCCCTCAATTATGGTTAGAGGGTAATCACTGGAGGCTTATTTCCTGAGTAGATCTAGTAAATCTGTTTGGGGCTTCTACTGTCATCCATAGCCTTCTACAAACCCGAATCTCACAATTCAAGCTCTGACACTATTCCCTCCTTCAGATTTGGATGGTATAATTTACAATTCTTGTATCGTGGATATTGGTGTGCTTCTCCCATGTGGGCTGTGTTGAGGTCTCACTTAGATGACTGCTTGTTTGAAAACAAACCTTTAAGACCCCAGACACTCTATTCTTTCTGATAGCCAGGCACCATCCAATTTCTTCACCACACTTTGCTTTAGCACACATATCTTCTGTGTTTCTTTAATGAGGATGAGTATCAAGCAGGGCCATGTCATAAGAACTGTTTTGAGATTGGAGGTATGATTCATTGGGAGACCAAAATCCATTCCTGAGTCTATGGTTTTTATCTATGCCTGGTTCACCTTAGAGACCTCCTTGTTAATTTAGGGTAGACAATCTTATTGATCATCTCCCTAGAGCATAAGGACCTTTTGTTTATAGTGTCATTGATTAGACCATAGTACTAATTTTAAAACACTATTGGGAGAGGAAGATTGCCCCAGTGTAGGCTAACTACATATTGCAATTCATGGATTTTTCACTTGTACAGAATACATTCTATGTGCCTGGATGGTATTTGTACAAACAATGGAAGATGGTGGTCAGGCAAAACTTAAAATAATGTTCACTGACAATGTCAGACACAAGTCTGCTAGAATAATACATATCTTAATACAGCAATTAGGGTATGGAAGTAGTAAGTAAATGTTAGTCCACCTTCCAACTTTCAATACTCTTGGTCTGGCTGTCTTCTGCTTTTTCACACACCATGCAGTTTCAATCTTAAACCCTCAGGTTACAGGTGTGTTTGAAGTAGAACCTAGTTTACCTCATGGAATTTCTACAGCACATCCCTCTGGTATGGCTTTTGAAACATGTTGTGCACCTTGAAGATTCAGGGTTCGATGTCCCAGTGTTCTAAGGCACATGGCCTGGGTCCCCAGGGGGGTGTAAAGAAACTCAGAACAATGTGGCTCATTAGGACCATAATACCAGATATACACTCCCCTTAGGTTCCTTAAAAGTATATTTTGTCAGAGGAGTCCTCAGTCAGTTGGAATCATATTTTCAAGAGAGGTATAGGACAGGATGACTGCTTAGTGGCTGCCATGCAAAAGCGTAACCAGATCCCCTGGGACCAGCAGACATTTCTACCAGAGCGATGAGGGATACTAAGGAGTTAAGTCAGGAGGGGACAAAGAGCGTACATGTCTTGGAGAAGACAAGCACACCTTTTTTGGTAGAAAAGGGGGAGAACCAACTTCCTAATGGGGAAAAAATGATTATCAATACTTTTAAGAACCATTTGAATTTTTTACTATTGCTTCTATGAGTATTGATAGCAGATCCAAGTAAAATGCCATCTTTGGAAGCCTTAACTTTTCTCTGTTCACTGTGATGTTCTTGATTGGTACCGTTGTGAGGATTTGGGTTTTCTTTACTTTGACTTACAACCTATAATAAAGGGTGCCATCGTTGAGCTTCCTCAGCAAGTGCTTCAAGTCCTCCTTGCTTTTGGCAAGTAAAGTTGTGTCATCTGCATATCACATATTATTAATAAGCCTTCCTTCAATCCTTATGCTGTGTTATTCTTCATATAGTCCAGCTTCTCAGATTATTTAACATACAGATAGAATAAGTATAGCAAAATTATATAACCCTGACACACACCTTTCCTGATTTTAAACAATGAAGTACTCCCTTGTTCTCTTTGAATTGATGCCTGCTGGTCCATGTATAGGAGCCATATGAGCACAATTAAGTTTTCTGGAAGATCCATTCATAATGTTATCCATAGCTTGTTATGATACACAGTTAAATTCATTTTTATTGTCAATAAAACGTAAGTAAACATCTTTCTGCAATTCTCTGTTTTCAACCAGGATTCATCCACCTGACATCAGCGATGATGCCCCTCATCTCATGTCCTTTTCTGAATCCGGTTTGAAATTTTGGCAGCTCTTTCTTGATGTTCTGCTACAAGTGTTTTTGAAACATATTCAGCCAAATTTTACTTGTATTTGATATCGATGATATTGTTCAACAATTTCCACATTCCCTTGGGTTACTTTTCTTTGGAATGTGCAGAAATATGGATCTCCTTCATTCAGTTGGCCAGGTCTTCCAAATGTCTTGTCATAGACAAGTGCTTCTAGTGCCACATCAATTGGCTGAAACATTTCAATGGATGGGCTGTCAATTCTTAGAGCCTTGTTATTGACTAATGCCTTCAATGCAGCTTGGACTTTCCCCATAAGTATCTTGGTTCTTGTTCATATGAAACCTGTTAAAATAGTTGAATGTCAACAAATTCTTCGTGATATAGTGACTGTGTAGTTTTTCAACTTTTCTTGCTGCTTCTTGCGTCATTCAGTATTTTGTCCATCAAATCTTTCTATATTGCCACTCAAGGCCTACATTATTTTCTTCATTTCTTTAAGCTTAAGGTGTGCTCAAGGTGTTCTTTCTTCTTCATTTTCAAGCTTCAAGTCTTTTTCCTCTTTCGTAGTTCTTTGTTTATCCAGCACTTTTACTTCTACATAAAGTTGGTTATTAGTTTTTCTATTTCTTAAACTAGATGTAGGAATCTGGATCAGAATTGTGTTTTATTTGTAGATTTGGGTAGTTTTGACCTTTTCCCAATGGTAAGTCTTATGCTCTATAAATAGAGTGTATTCTTCCATTTATGTAGGTCTCTTTTATTAGTGCCTTGTTGTTTTCTTTGTACAGTTCTTTTCTTTTCTGGCTAGATTGATTCCTAAATATTTAATCTTCTGTTAGCTATTGTAAATAGCATTGTTTTCCTGATTTCTTCTTTAGAGTCCTCTTTGTTAATGTAAAGGAATTCAATTGCTTTTCATATGTTGATTTGTACCCTGTCAATTTGCTGAAACTTCCAATTAGTTCTAGTCATTTGGGATTTTTCTATGAATAGGATCATATCATCTGTAAATAGAGATAATTTCCATTCTTATTTGTAAAAATGGGTGCCTTTTATTTCCCATTCTTGCCTTATAGTTATAACTACGACTTTCAGGACAATATTGAATAGGTGTAGTGATACCGGGCATCCTTGTCTAATCCCCACTCACAGGAAGAATGCTTTCAGTCTCTCTCCTTTGAAACTGATGTTGGCCACTGGTCTTATATATATGTCTTAATTATGTCCAGGAATCCCCCTTCTATTCCTATTTTGTTGGATGGTTTTAATCAAGAATGAGTGTTGGATTTTGTCAAATGCCTTTTCTGCATTGATTGATAATATCATATGGGGTTTTTTCTATTTTTTTAATGTGTGGTGAATCACACTAATTTTTATGTTGAGCCATCCCTGTATACCTGATATGAATCCTACTTTGACATGTTGGTGGATTTCATTGGTTAAGGCTTTGTTGAGAATTTTTTTGTTTGAGATGAATTGTCGCTAAAGACGCCAAGTCCATTTCAATTGTCCTTTTCCTTGTCTGTTTTTAAGCCATGCAAACCACTATTTGGGTTTGAGAGACAAGAAATCTGGAGGGATTCATTTTATTCATTTTAAAAGAAACATACTTTATGATGTAGTTTTTCCCCAATCTGTGGGCTCTCTGTTGACTCTTTTGGTGAAGTCTTTCATGGTGCTTAAATGCCATATATTTTGTAGGTCCTAGTTCTTTATTTTTGTCTTCTATAGTGTGGATATTTTTCATTATGCTCAATAGTGTGTTTATGCCTTGTATTATGACCCTGAAATTTGTCTCTATTTTTCATTGATGATAATAATTGTGTGATTTATATTTAGATCTTTGGTTCTTCTTGAGTTTGTTTGTTCAGCATACAGACTTCTATATTGTTTGGCTAAAAATTGAGCTATGAGGGTGAGTGCATTTCCAGGTTTAAAGGATGACTAAGGGCCATGGTTTGGGTGGTTCTGCCAATCTAGGTCCTACCAAGAAGTCTTTTTTTTTTATGATTTTGAGGTCTATCCCACATTTTTCTCCAACTCTATCCAATACTCTTTATTATAATCCTTTTCAAATAAATTAGTATTGATATCCAACCACTATCCAGTTTTTATTGTCTCAGGTTGGTGGACACTGAAGTTTGCCATGGTTCATTCATCCTCTAGACATAGTTTCCATACATCTTCCCCCCACTCTTTTTTTTTCTGGGCTCAAGATGGGGAGAGAGGAACAGGAGCACCTTACCTGAATCATCAAAAAGCTCTAAGACCTCAGTCTTTACTCACAAAAGTAGAATGTAGAAGACTGTTTTTGTGAACTGTATTATGCTAAATTACCTTGAAGTTCTCTATGATTATAGTCCCACGTCTCCAGTCACTGTGACCCATTCCCTCCAGGAATTTGGTTATGGCTAATAAGCTTACATGCCTTCTCCCACAGATTGCTCTATTACAGAAATGTGTATGTTTACATCCCATAACAATGTGTGTAAAAATAACATTTGCCAAACCTATACGTAGTCGTAAGTGTAGTTCATTTTCACCTCAAACAAGCTCATATTGACTATCTGCCTATATATGCTTCTAAAAACAAGCCAATCGAAACTCAACTCACGGCAACCCTATACTTATCATCTATTCTTTGCTATATCGGATAATCCAGGATTTTGTGTGCATTGGTATTTTGTCTTTTTTTTGTCTAACTCATTTGCAATTCATCAAGACTCCATTTTATTTAGTGATATTGTATTGATTACTCCTTACTGTGTGTGCCTTTTCCATTCACACAAATTAATACATATCTATTATCTAGTTAGTAATGTTCCTTCCCCTCCCCTTCCATCCCTATTAACCATTGAAAAATTCCCACCACCACAACATCCCTATGTAACTCTTCCTTAGTCTTTTAAAACTACTAGTAGATTCATATAAACAGCTCTGTTTTGGAAGAAGGACAGTCAAAATGAGCCAAGCCATGGTATTTTCAATCATCTTATATGCATACGAATGGTGGATATTGAATAACGAAGACTGAAGAAGAATCAATACATTTGAATAATGGTGCTGGTGAAAAATGTTGAAAGTCCCATAGATTGCCAAATCAATATCATCTATATATCTGTCTTGGAAGAAATATACCTAGAATGTTCCTTAGAAGCAAGAATGCCAAGACTTCATGTCACATACTTTGGTTATGTTATCAGGAGAGACCAATCCCTGGCAAATGATACCATCCTTGGTAAAGTAGAGGGGCGATGAAAAAGAGAAGGCCCCTCCACAAGATGGACTCACACAATGGCCTCAACAATGGACTCAAACATAACAGCAATTGTGAGGATGGCACAGGATCAGGCAAGTTTTTTCTATTGCACACAGAACCGACTCAATGGCACCTAACAAACAACAACAACCTCTTTACACCTTTTACAATTTTATACCCTTCAATTGAAACTATGTCAAAATGGCTGTTTGGGATACTCTCTCTCTC
>NW_022103916.1:8804805-8806919 GCF_000313985.2 Echinops telfairi | reverse complement strand
AAATTCATTGATCTTTTCTTTGGTGGTTTGTATTTATTACTATGGCTCACTGAATAAATTCTATACTTTCGCTTGAATACCTGAAGGTATTCTTCTCACATTAAAGCATCTAGTTTTCTTGGAATTCAATTTTACTAAGTATTAAATTACTTTCATATTCATTTGTATAACCAGTAACCCTAGTATCAAACCCCAATGAGTGATAATCCCATCTCTACTGTTATAAATTACCCATAATTGTTAGGTCTATTTCTGAAATTCTTGTGTTTAATCACTTGATTTCTCTCTGAGATATCATTATACCGGTTGATTTTACTCTAACTTTATAATAAGTTTTATTATTTGTTAAGGAAATTTCATCTCCTGGTTATTTAGAGAAGCCTTGGGTATTCTATAAAACTTTTTTCATACTGGAGAAGGGTGATTTATTATTATTTGAATTGTAAATGCGATTGGCACTGATTTGCATAAACACCTGATCTGTTCCCATTGCACTTTGAAAGGGGTATACTGTTCTTACCGTTATAATTCATTGGTGCTCCTCAGAATATGTGCTGAAACCCTAATTGCTATACCTGTGGATGTAATCATGCTTGAAAATCGGATTTCCTTTGTTATGTTAATTAGATCGTATCCAATTAGAACCCAAGTAGCCTGGGTTCTGAATATAATCATTTCTCAGTTCTAAAAACTTAGCTTACACACCGGCACAAATGGAGAAAGAAAGAGTAGTAAAGGGAGAAAACGTTGCTGGTGTCAGAGACAGAGTGGTACAGCAGCTTCAAGAATGTGGCTTTGCGCTGCTTCTTAAATTTGAAATTATTCATACACACACATAAGCACACTCAAGGACAGGCATTGTGTGATAATCAGTTAGAAGCCAAAGAATTGTATCACAAAAGAATACTGATGAAACTGTCAAACACTTCGTGACATGGATGGATTCGGAAAATATTATGCTGAGCCAAGCTAGTCAATCACATAAAGACAAATATAGTATGAAACCACTGATATAAAATTAAAAATCAAGAAAATAGTTTGTATATCACCAAAAAAAAAACCTTTGGTGGCTACCATGGGTGGGATTGGAAGGAAGGGAAGGGAAAGTAATAAGCTAGAGGGTAGATTGATTAAAAATAGATAGAGACATTATTAAAAGCCAAGGAACCAAAAGAATGCTCAGGGCTACAAACAAGTAAAGAATCCGAATAGCAGACACTCTGATTAGAACTTTTAACCTCTAGAACTGTGAGAACATAAAATCTTGTTCTTTCAAACTAACCACTTGTGGTATTTCTATTATGGCAGCACTAGGAAACTAGGATACTTAACCAGAGTCACAAAGCCGCCTGTGATTGGTTGTTGATAGCTTTCGTCTTATCCCTCTAATCTTTCATTTGAGTTTTAGAATTGCATTGCTAAGGTACAAGAAAATCCATGTTTCATTTCTTTGGGAGTTGTATCACTTTTATAGATTTTATTTATTCACAGATGCCATGGATTATGAGACCTATTGTATGTGCCACTATGAAAGGAAAAATATACTTCCCATCGAAACTATGACACAATACTTCCTTATGACTTAGAATTTTTATTTCATATTTAGAAAGAGATCCTTTAGATTTATTTAAAAACTCACTGCCATAGAGTTGATTCTGACTCATAGAAATCCTACAGAACAGAGTAGAACTGCTCGCTGTAGGTTTCTGAGGCTATAACTTTTTACATGGTTAGAAAGACTCATCTTTGTTCCTAGGGGTGGCTGCTAGTCTCGAATTACTGACCTTGCAGTCAGCAGCCCTATGCATAATCAGCAACCCCACAAGGGCTCCTTGAGTCTTATTTAGATTTATGTTTTTGTTTTATATTATTCATGTGTGTCCACAAGAAGGAAAATATAAGTGAAATAAATTGCTTAAGAGACCCCTAAAACTTCTTGACATTAAGAGTCTGATTTTTCTGAATCTTATTGAAACTTCGATACCTGGGTTTTTTCACACAATAATAGCTTCGGTGCCATCAAGGACATTGGTAATGTAGTATTTATTATAGAAATAGTCTACTGTTATCAATGTGAATGAGAGGAGAGTGCGGATTGGAGACCCAAAGCCTAT
>NW_022103916.1:8801892-8804399 GCF_000313985.2 Echinops telfairi | reverse complement strand
AATTTATAAATTATTAAGGGTTCATGAGGGAGGGTGGGTTGGGGAGGGAGGGAAAAATGAGGAGCTGATACCAAGGGCTCAAGTAGAAAGACAATGTTTTGAAAATGATGGCCACAAATGTACAAATGTGCTTGATACAATGGATAACACAGCCTCAACTACTTGTCAGTATCTTCCTATCTTAGATCATATAAAGCTCTAGTCTGCTCTTTGCAAGAAAATATGCATTTTCAATAGTTCTAATAGCAGCTATTTACTTCCTTAATATCAAATTTATGCCTCATCTGTTTCTGTCTTTCTGTACACATGATAAGTTTTCATTTTAATGCTACATCATAGTATTACCATTTTAAACAGCCACTAAACTCAACACATGTAGTCTAAAACTGTGTATAACTCAATTCCTGTGACAAGAATAAGAACAGATACGACCAAAATTTTACCCCTGCTCAGGCAATGAGAACTACATCACAGCCTATCCTGAGGAACAAAATGTAAGAAGTCTTTGATGGGAAGACACATCCCAAGATAGTTTTCTTATATGGCTGAATTATGGTGTTTTAATCAAAATTGTTTAAACAATTAGGTTATATAATTCTTAAACATCATAAATTGTGATTCAATTTGGATTTTCTTTTATGCCTTTTCATAATGTTTTATATTTCTCATATTTCTTCCTATTAGGTGTGTGTTGGGTCTTCATGTTAGTTCCCACCCATAGCAACCCTGTGCACAAGAGAATGAAACACCGCCAGGTCCTGCACCAGCCTCACAATTCTTCCTACGCCTGAACCCAATGTTACAGCCACTGTGTCAATCAATCTCATCAAAGGCGTTTTTTTGTTCACAGCCCCTCCACTTTACCGAGCACGGTGTCCTTCTCCATGGACTAGCCTCTCCTGACAACATACCCAAAGTATGTAAGATGAAGCCTTGCCACCCTTTCCTCTAAAGAGTATTCTGGCCTTACTTCTTCCAAAACAGATTGGTTTGTCTTTTGACTAGTCCATAATATTTTCAATATTCTTCACCAGCACCACAATTTAAATGCATTGAATCTTCTTCTGTCTTCTATATTCAACATCCAGCTTTCATGTGTATATGAGGCAACTGAAAATATCAATATCAAGGCTTGGATACTATGGGTACACTAGTCCTCAAGGTAACATCCTCACTTCTCAATATTTTAAAGAGGTCTTGTGCAGCAGATTAACCTAATGCATTGTATCTTTTGATCTCTTGACTGCTGCTTCCAAGAGCATTAATTGTGGGTCTAAGCAAGAGAAAATTCTCCACGACTTCAACCATTTATCATGATGTAACCTATTGGTCCAGTTGTGAGGATTTGGGTCTTCTTTACATTGAGTTATAATTCATGCTACAGGCTGCATTCCTTGATCTTCATCAAAAAGTGCTTCAGGTCCTCCTCACTTGGTTGTGTCATCTGTATATTGCTGGTTGTCAATAAACTTTCCTCTAATCCTGATGCCACATTCTTTATCATATAATCTAGTATCTATGATAATTTACTCAACAAACAGATTGAATAAGTATGGTGAAAGGATTCAACCCTGAAACACACCTTTTCTTATTTTAAAGCATGCTGTATTCCCTTGTTCTGTTCACACAACTGCCTCTTGATCCATGTACACGTTCCTCATGAACATAATGAAATAATCTGGAGTTCCCATTCTTCTCAAGTCTATCTATAGCTTGTTATGATCCACATAGTCAAATGCGTTGGCATAGTCAATAAAACATAAGTAAACATCTTTCTGGTATTCTCTGCTTTCAGACATGATGTCACATCCTCTTTTGAATTCGGCCTGAATCTTTGGTCCCTATCGATATACTGCAGCAAATCTTGGATGATCGTCAGCAAAATTTTACTTTGGTGGTATATCAGTAATATTGTTCTATAGTTTAAGCACTCTGTTGCACCACCTTTCTTTAAAATAGGTTCAAATGCGGATCTTTTCCTGACTTCTACATTTTCTGGCATAGAAGAGTAAGTGCTTCCACTGCTTCATCAACTTGTGGAAATATTTTGATTGGTATTCCATCAATTCCTGAAATCTTGTTTTTGGCTAATGCTTCCAGTGCGGCTTGAAGGAAGCTTCAACACCATTGGTTCTTGCACATATGCTGCATGTTAAAATAGTGGAATGTCAGCTAATTCTTTTTGGTACAGTGATTAGTGACTCTGTATGTTCTTTCAATCTTTTTTTTTTTTGATGCTTCCTGCATTATTCAATATTTTGCCCATAGAATCCTTCAATATTTCAATTCAAGGCCTGAATTTTTTCTTCAGATTTTTCCATTTAAGATACGCTGACTATTTTCCCCTTTTGGTTTTCTAATTCTAGGCCTTTACACATTTCATTTTACAATTTTACTTCATCTTCTCTAGCTGCTATTTCAAATTGTCTGTTTATCTTTTTGACTTCATGATTTCTTCCATTTGTCTTAGTTACTCTATGATTAAGAGCAAGTTTCAGAATCTCTTC
>NW_022103916.1:8770104-8801244 GCF_000313985.2 Echinops telfairi | reverse complement strand
CTCCAAAGCTCATCATGTCTTCTGTCAGTGTTCAGTGCACCAAATCTGTTCTTGAGATCAAAATCCAGGTGGCAGAGACTGAAGTTTGTATTTTGTCTCTCATGGACGTGTTTGAATTTTCTTAAAGTTTAACCTGAACGTGCATATGAGCAACAGAAGGTCTGTTCCACAGTGAGCCTCTGGCATGCTGATATTGAGCTTCTCTGTCCTCTGTTCGCATAGATGTAGTCTATTTGGTTTCTATATATTCCCTCGGGGGAAATCCATATCTACAGTTGCCTTTTGTGTGTTGTTGAAAAAAGGTATTTTCTATGAACAAGCCTGTGGTCTTGCAAAATTCTATCATGTGATCTCCAGCTTAGTTTCTGTCACCAAGTCCATATTTTCCAACTACTGTTCCTTCATCTTTGTTTTCAATGTTTGCATTACAATTCTCATTAATAAGCAATGCATTTTGATTGCATGTTTTATCAATTTTAGACCAAAAGACTTCTTCAATATCTGCAGCCCTAGCTTTTGTGATTGGTGCATAAATTTGAATTATGTTTGTTTTGACTGGATTTCCTTGAAGCAGATAAATATAATCCTATCACAGACAACATAGTCCGTCAAGATTGATTTTGCCATGCCTATTTAAGAATGAATGCCATGCCATTTTTTTTATTGTGCTGTTCCCGGCATAGTAAACCCATATGATTTTCTGATTCAAAATGGCTATTACCAGTCCATTTCAGCTCTCTAATGTCTAGCATACTGATCTTTATGCATTTTATTTCATTTTTTATCACTTCTGATTTTCCTAAATTGATACTCTGTACATTTCAAGATCCAATCATTATAAGATTTTGCGGCTGTTTCTTCTTACCCTGAGTCATATCCCATCAGCAAAAGAAGATCCCGAAGTCTTCACACCCACATGCTTTCCTAGATTCGTATCACCATGGTGGATTCCACTCCAGGAAAGCAGCTTCTTCTTGCCACCTTTTGAGTGTCCTCCGACCTGAGGGGCCCATCCTCTGGCACGACCTCAGACAGTGTTCTGCTTCCATTCATTAGGCCTTCGGTATCTGACAGTGTTTTGAAGCTATGCATAATGTTGTCAGCACTATTTCCTCCTAAGTGGGAAGCAACTTCCTTTTCTATTATAAATATTATTATAAATATTTTCTACAATTGCATTTATAATTAATTGGTGTTTAAGTCTATTACTGTTGTTTTATATACTGATCTTGTAATGAGAAATTCTACTAAACTTTTCTATTATTTGCATAGATTTCCTTAGATTTTCTACATAGAGAAATAGCAGTATATCTCTTCCTTTACAATATGTATTCTTCTCAATTAATTTTTCTTTTTGGTTCATTTTCTAGGACAGCAAGAACAATTTTGAATAATTGTGACTGTAATAGTTCATTTGAGTTGTTTAAGAAAATAATGCTATCACTAAATTTATCATCAAACAAGAAAATTGACCTAGATATTTTTAAGACACTATTCTCATGTTAATGTCTTTCCTTTATAAAACAAGTTTGCTGTTTTAATTCTGAATTAGTGTTGAATTTGATCATATGTCTTTTCTATTAATGTGACCACTCAGTTCTAATCTACTCTAGTAGTTGTAGTGAATTATATCGATGATATTTCCTGATTTTGTTCAACTGTTGGTCTCTTGCCATAAACTCAGTCGTTGTTAAGTGTTGTCAAGTTCATTTCAACTCATAATGACCCAGTGTACAATAGAAGGAGACATTTCTACATCCTTTGCCCTCCTCATAATCATTCCATTTTTTTAAACATTGTGTCAAACTGTGTTGTTACTAGTCTTCCTCTTTTCCCCTGAATTTCTATATTACCAAGTATGACATGAGGCAAAATCTTACCATCTTCTCTTTTAAGGAGCATTCTAAATGTACTTTTTTGAAGACAAATTTTCCAGTTCTATGGCAGTCCACAGTCTATTCAAAACTCTTCACCAACATCATAATTCAAGCACAAGAGTTCTTTAGGCTTCCTTAATTAATCATACTGTAAAGCTTTGGCATGCATAAGATGCTATTATAAATACCTTGGCTTAAATCAGGCACAACTTAGCCCCGAAAATGACATTTTTTCTTTTTAACTCTTTAAGAGATCCTTTTCAGTAGATTTAACCAACATAACACATCCCTGGATTCCTTGACTGATGCTTTCATAGGCAGTGATTGTAGACCCAAGTAAAATGCAATATTTGACAATTTCATTCTTTTCTCCACTTATTGTGATATTGCTTATTGTTCTAGTTGTGAGCTTTTGAAAACATTTCTTCATGATTAAGTGAAATTCATATTGAAGGTTGAACTCTTTGATCTTTATCAGCATGTGTTTCCAGTCCTCTTGGCGTCCAGCAAGCAAGGTTGTGTCATCTGCACATCAGAGTTTGTTAAAGAGTCTTTCTCTAGGCTGTACATGACAGTGATCACCCAAATTTCATTTGTAGAGTCCCCATGTGGATTAATCCTCCAGTGAATCTTATCAGTGACCAGGCAGTTGAATAGCTCTGTGCTCATACAGAATGCACTGGAGAGTGGATGAATGCAGATATGTTGTTGTTAGGTTCTATCAAATTGGCTCTGACTCATAGGAGGAACCTTATGCATAGCAGACAGAAACACTGTGCTATCCTAATCATCATTGTCAGGTTCAAACCCAGCATTCCAGCCACAATGTCAATCCACCTTACTGAGCATCTTCTTATTTTTCATAACCCCTCTACTTTACCAAGCATAATGGCCTTTTCAAGGGACTAGTCTCTCCTGATAAACAAAAACAAAAACAAAACCAAACTCACTCCTAGAGAGGCAATTTTGATTCAATGACCCTAGAAGACAAGATAGAACTGCCCCTGTGGGTTTCTGAGACTGTAACTCTTTGAAGAAGTAGAGGGCCTCATCATCTTCAGCAAAATTTTACTTACAAGTGATATTAATGATGTTGTTAGATAATTTCTACATGCTACATGGGGTCACCTTTCTTTAGGATGTGTACAAATATGGCTCTCTTCTAGTTGGTTGGCTAGGTAATTGTCTTCTATATTTCTTGACATAGACAAATGAGCACATCTAGCATTGCATCCATTTGTTTAAATATCTCAAATGTCAATCCGTAAATTTTTGGAACATTAGTTTTTGCTATTCCTGTGTCATTCAATATTTTGTACACAGAATCCTTCAACTTGAGGTTTGAGGTTTTTTCCTTATTTCTTTCAGAAATACCTTTGATTTTCTAACTCCATATCTTTGCACATTCCATCATAATATATACAATACATTTATACATGCACTCTATATATCATATACTATAATTTATATATAATATATTAAATATATCTTAATCTTGCATATAATTATGAATTTCAAAATCCTAAATCATTGCCACTGAGTCAATTCCAAGTCACAGAAATCTTACAGGATAGAGTAGAACTGCCCTTATGGGGGTTTGCGATTGTAAATCTTTAAGGGAGTAGAAAACTTCATCTTAATCTTGCAGACTAGCTGGTGTTTTCAAACTGCTGATCTTGCAATTAGCAGCCCAACTTATAACCCCTATGCACCAGGGCTCCTTACAAATCCCACCTAGTAATAATATATTTTTTTATGTAAAGTGACATTCAAATTGCTTTTATGTTATTCAGGATTTTGGTATACACAATTATATATGGTTTATATGCACATGTATATTAACCTCAACAAATAAATTAAATATCTCTCTGCTTTCTGATACAATTTACATAAAATGAATCTTGAGGATTTCATAAAACTCAAGTGTAAAATTACCTTAACCTAAGAATTTGGTAAGACAATATATTTTATTACCAATTTAATTTCTGCTCATGGTTAATAGTTTGCTTAGGTTTTCTATTTCTTAAATTATGTGTATATGTATACACACGTATTGTGTTAGTTTGTCTGGGTTGACTAGAGAAACAAATTCATAGACATGTGTACATATATAAGAAAAAGCTTCACCTAAATGAGCAATTTTATATTAAGAAAACATCCAACCCAGTCCAGATCAAGTCAATAAGTCCAATATTATCCTCTATGTCCGATACTAGTCCATAAATTCTTCTACAGACTCACACAGCACATTCAATGATACCAAAAGCAGGAAGATCACAGGCCAGTGGGTGAAAACTCTTGTGGAAGCATCTCAGCGCTGGTGTGGTTCTCCACATGGCTCCTCCAGCTCCAGGGCTCTGGCTCCATCAGTGTATCTCTAAATGGGTTGTCATCAGGTATGTCTCACAGGGAGACAAATCAGAGAGAGAGTGTATCTGGCCTCCAGTAAGCTATTTATTTCCTTAGCACCTCCAAATGAGGTCATCAAGCTGCAACCTGATTGCCAGACTAAACTCCATCCCTTCACTCTTAGTAGTCTCAAGTTGACACCAGATTATGTTACTACCACACATATATATACACGCACATATATGCAGTAAATTATTTAATATGGCTCTTCTAGCTATCATCTTTGTTATTCTCACCAAACAACTTTTTTCTTGATGGGTCATCTGAATAAGAGGAGTTGGGGGACAGTAGATAAGATTCCATTGTGAGTTATTTTTAATAGGGTTTATTTGTGTTTGCCATTTTGCTAGGTCTAAAATAAGCCATCTCATTACTTAGGAGTTGGGATCTGTCTACCAGCAAGAGATAACAACCAGAAATGGAACCTATCCTTTGAAGCTCAAGAGCCCTCTGCATTGTAACCTCCTTGTTTCATGAGATCATTGTGACACCAGAGGAATAATGGAGGTGTGGCAGAGGAGCAGTAGCAACAAATTCCAAGTGCCAGAGCAGGGACAAGAGAAAGTAAAGCTTATTGCCTTTGGGCAAAAGACTGGCTTATGGAGAAGGATGCCTTCAAGCACTTAATTGCTGACTCATGGATCTAGAACTGAGCACTTTGAACTGAAGCTTATGGTGGAGTGGCATACCCTTTGAACATTTAGAGGCAGCCTGATGAGAAGTTTATGACATTACACAAGCAGGTCAGAGGCCAATGGGCTGTGTGGCTGAGAGGTCAAAGACCATAGAAAGGCCAGGCAGGACAGCATGACTAAGAAGAAGCTGACCTGTCGAATCCAGGGACAGTGGGTGGCAAAATTGCTAGGAAGATTGCAGGGTGGGGCATATCTGACCTCTGCCTCACAGGAATTGGCCTTGGGCTGATGTAGAGTTGGATTCAACTTCCTCCTTCAGGAGATGATATCAGACAATGTCACTTCACATCATCTTTTTAACATATATCTCTGTTTGTGTGTGTGTGTGTGTGTGTGTGTGTGTGTGTGTGTGTGTGTAATAAAGAGAGATCCCTGTTGATGCAGTGGACCAAAAGGTCAGCAGTTGGAACCCATAATCCACACCACCTGAGAAAGATGTGTTACTTAGTTTCCATAAAGATATACAGCCTTGCATGGTTCTGCTTTCGTGAGTGAGCTTATTGAAAGTTTTGCCCTATTTTCAAAATTCATTGTTTGTATTAAATGTTTATTCACTTGAGTTTTTAATCCATACAAGTAAAATCTATGTAATTTGGTCTAAAAAGCTGCTCTATACATGTATACTTCCTTTTTCCAAACAGTATTTTAAATTCTATAACTTTGGCTAAATTAATGATTGATAGCCATGATATTTTCAATTGCCTCATATGCATGTGAAAGTTGGACATTGAATAAGGAAGATTGAAGAAGAAGCAATGCATTTGTATTATGGTGCTTTCTAAGAATGTTGAAAATGTCACAAGAAAAAACAAATCTGTCTTGCAAGATGTACAACCAGAATGCTCCTTAGAGGAAAACAC
The DNA here is from genome assembly GCF_000313985.2 of Echinops telfairi. Taxonomy (NCBI): domain Eukaryota; kingdom Metazoa; phylum Chordata; class Mammalia; order Afrosoricida; family Tenrecidae; genus Echinops; species Echinops telfairi. The sequence continues at coordinate 8,795,403 of NW_022103916.1, read as the reverse complement.
GGTGAAATTTCAACTCATACCTTTGGATATGTTATGAGGAGAGACCAATCCCTGGAGAAGGACATCATCCTTGGTAAAATAGAAGGACAGCAAAAAAGAGGAAGAACCTCAATAAGAGAGACCGACATGGTGGCTGCAACAAGGCGCTCTTAAATATGAACAATTGGGAGGATGGCACAAGACAGGGCAGTGTTTTGTTCTGTAGTACATAGCGTTGCTATGAGTTGGTACCAACTCAACTCACAGCACCTAACCACAACAACAGTGCATATGCCCCATGGGGATGATTTATAATTTTCCCCAATAAAAGGTTAATGATGTCTCTAAAATGGACCAGGAACACACATAAATGATAGATACGTGAATGGATTTTGAGTTCATACTTAATCATAGCCCTAATTTAAGAACAGTTCTTATGATGTGAGCCTACTCAATATTTGCCATCATGAAGAAATCACTGAAGCTATGGATGTTTCAGAAAAATGTGGCTGTGGTAGTTATATAATCTGTTGTCAATTTGAGAAGATTAAAAGTGAAGGGGTGGGGTTTAGCCTGTCAATCAGGTCGCTGCTTGATGACCTTATTTGGAGGCACTAAGGAGATAAATAGCTCACTGAAGGCAGGAAACAGGCTGACTCCCTGGGAGACATTGCAGCTGACAAGACACATGGAGTTACCCTAGTGCCCTGAGCTAAAGTAGCCAATGTGGAGACCCCTGCCAGCACTGAGGTGCCTCTACAACCACTGGATCCACAAGACTTTCCACCCACTGGCCTGTGATCATCCTGCACTTGGCATCATTGTATGTGTTTCCTGATTCTGAAGAGGAATTTATAGAGCAGTATCGGACATATGGGCTAATACCAGACTATGGACTTTATCTGGACTGGGCTGGGATGTATTTTCAATATTCAATTGCTCTTGCATATAAAGCTCTTTCTTATACTCACATGAGTCTCCTGGATTTGTTTCTCTAGTATACCCGGACTAACAGAGTGCCTAAGAAATCCGATGGTGCCGAGGAATCTTAAAGGCTTGTCTTAAAACAAGCAGCCATCTAATGAGGCATCAACTAAGTCCAAATAGAAAAAGCACACCAGCTTGTGTGGTCAAAGGATTGTAAAAAATAAAATCCAAGACTGAAGGATGGAACAGTATTATAGCTTAAATTCTGAGCGCCCAGTTGGCAGAAAGCAATAGTGAAGGCTCCTCTGACCATTGACCAGGGATATGAATAGCCTTGCTGTAAGACAGAGTGCATTGGGAAGTGGACAAATGCAGATGCAATTAGGTTAAAATTGATCACCTTGTCATCTGATCTCCCTTTTGATCCATTTTGAATTTTGTTCTAGTTTTTATTATTTTGTTATCCTTCCAACTGAGATCTTTCTGTTTTAGTTTGTTACTGCTATTGGTAATTTTTGTTTGTTTGTTGTATTTTTTAAATCATTTTATTGGGGGCTCATACAACTCTTATCACAATCCATACACACATCCATTGTGTCAACCACATTTGCACATTCGTTGCCCTCATCATTCTCAAAATATTTGCTGTTCACTTAAGCCCTTGGAATCAGCTCCTCATTTCCCCTTCTCCCTCCCCGCTCTCTCCTCCCTCATGAACCCTTGATGACTTATAAATTATTATTATTTTGTCATGTCTTACACTGTCTGATGTCTCCCTTTACCCACTTTTCTGTTGTCCGTCCCCCAGAGAGAAGATTCTATGTAGATCCTTATAATCAATTCCCCTTTCTATTACCCCACCTTCCTTCCACCCTCCGGTATCGCCACTCTCACCTGAAGGGATCATCTGTCCTGGATTCCCTGTGTTTCAAGTTCATTTCTGTACCAGTGTACATCCTCTGGTCTAGCTGAATTTGTAACGTAGAATTAGGTTCATAGTAGTGGGGGGGAGGAAGCATTTAAGAATTAGAGGAAAGTTGTATGTTTCATCTATATGAAATTCAGGATAGGTAATTCTATAGAGACAGTAATTGGATTAATAATTTCTTGAGCTATGGCAGCATAAGTGGTGTGTGGGGAGAAGTGGGGATAATAATAATATAATTATAATAAAGATAATAATGTGTACAAAGAAGAAAAAAGTTCTAAAAATGATTGCAGTGATGATTGTGCAACTCTTTTTAATATGTTTAAACTATTGAACTGTATCTTATGTGAACTGCATGTCAACACAACGGTTAAACAATTTTAATTAATGAATGAAAATTTAGTTGAATAAAAACTAACGGAAATAAATGAAAAAATTAAAGTAAAGTAAATACACTCAAGTGAGGTCTATGCCTATGAGTACAATGCACAAAATTTAAAAATTTTTGGCAATTTATGCATTGCCTTTTAGAAACTATCTTAGTTAATGAAGCAGTGGCTAAGTGCTTAACTGCTAATTGAAAGATTGGCTGTTTAAAACCACCCAGCAGCTCCACAGGAGAAAGACATGACCGTTTGTTTCTCTAAAGATCTATATATTTGGAAACCCCATAGGACAGTTCTACTCCATTCTACATGGTCTTTATGAGTCAGAGTTGATTTGAATGCAATAGGTATGAAATCGTGTATGCAGTATTATCACAATTTACAAGCAAGAAGTATTAAATTTAGTCTTAAATTTACTCATTTTGAATTATTTTCTGAAAGTCACACACAGCTAGTAAAGTAACAGAGGTGTTTTAAAACTCAGTCTATTGCAAACTGAAATGGCCTTCTTCCTTTCCTTGTGGTAGTGTTTGTCTAATCTCTAGACCTAGAACATTGTTAAATAAATATCCTTCCAAATATGTAATAAAATGTTCCATTTATTAGAAAACAGGAGAAATGCTTCATCTCTCCTTTTACCTAGTCTGTCTTAGCTTTGAAGCTTTGCTGAAATTTGTCTATGATGAGTGCCCCTGCTAGGATTCGAAACACAGGTAACATAGCTTGTAGCATCACAGTAACACTCAAACCACCACAGTATGATAAACTGACAGATAAGTAGTGGACCCAAGGTTATATGTGTTTGTGTGTGTGTGTATAAATAAGTATATCATGATATATATACATATATATTGTAATATTATAGCCTACAGTATATATTATAGTTCCATATAAGGAAGACCAAAATCCTTACAACTGGACAAATAGGTAACATCATGATAGAGAAAAGTTTGAAGTTGTCAAGGATTTTGCTTTGCTTGGATCCATAATCAATGCTCATGAAAGCAGCAGTCAAGAGATCAAAGATATTCAGCCTTAGGTAAAGCTACTGCATAAGACCACTTTAGAATATCAAAGGGCATGAATGTTACTCTGAGGACTAACCCAAGTCTTGACATTCTCAATTGCTTCATATACGTGTGAAAGTTGAACATTGAATAAAGAAGGTGAAAGAAGAATCAATGTCTTTGAATTGTGGTGCTGGAGAAGACTATTGAATGTACCATGAACTACTAAAAGTACAAATCAATCTGTGTTGGAAGAATTATGGCCAGAGTGCTCCTGAGAAGCAAGGATGGCCAGACTTCATCCCACATACTTTGGACATAGTATCAGCAGAGACCAGTTCCTGGAAAATAACAACATGCTTGATAAAGTGGGGGGGCAGTGAAGGAGAGGAAGGCCCTCAATGAAATGGACTGATTCAGTGGCATCTATGGGCTCAGACATGGGGACAGTTGTAAGGATAGCACAGGATGGCATCATGAAGTACATCATTCTATTGTGTATAGGATCACTATGGATTGGAACAAACTTGATGTCACCTAGCAACAATGTGTATGTGTTTCTATGTGTGTGCACGCTTTTAAAATGGCTTTTGCCCTTGTTGAAGATCAGTTGTCTACAAGTGAGTGGCTTTATTTATTTTTGGAGTCTTTTTCTGTTCCATTGCTCTATTTAACTGTCGTTGTAACAGTTATGGGGCAATTTTGGCTACTGTGATGGTATAATACATTTTGTATTATGACATGAGAAGTCTCCTATTTTGTCCTTCTTAAGTTATTTGCTTATCCTGGATCTCTTTTCTCTACATATAAAGTTAGTAATTCGTTTTTCCATTTCTTTAAAGAATAAATTTGGGATATGGATCAGAAATGTTTTGGGTAGTATTGGCATTTTAATAGTATTAGACATTAGGCTGTGATCCACAAGGTCCACAGTTTGAAACCACTGGCCACTCCTCGGGAGAAAGACAGGGACTTCTAACTCTGTAAACAGTGACAGTCTCAGAAACTCACAGGGGCAGTTCTAACCCTGTCCTATAGGGTTGCTATGAGTCAGTACTGACTGGATGGCAGTGAGTATCCATGAACATGAAATATTCTTCCATTTATGTAGCATTCTTTTGGTTTATTGTGGTGTTTTGTAGTTTTCTTTGTACAAGTCTTTTGGTTCTCTGGTTATCTTTATTCCTAAGGATTTCATCTTTTGGGTGGCAATTATAAATGGTATTGTTTCCTTGATTTCCTTCTATTAAAATTACTTTTAAATTTGGTTGAAACAAAAATTACTTAAAAAAAATAAGGCCCTCTCATTTGGAAGAGTAAGAAACAAAGATAAAAAGATGTTGTAAGGCTTGTCCAAGATCTAAAAGCCCCAAATCTAAACTCATTCCAACTTATACAGACCCAATGAACTATCCCTGTCTACTTCCAAGGCTGTACATCTTTACAAGAGTAGAAATCCTCATCGCTCTCCTGCAGAGGCTAGTGCTTTCAAACTGTTTACCTTGTGGTCCCAGCCCAATGTGTGACCCATTATGCCTCCAAAGTCACTCTGAAGCACTGGTCAAAGGCCTGATAGATTTTAGTTACTTCAATTTTATATTCCTTAACATACAACGGAATTATAAATATTCAAATGTTTCCCCTTTTAGGGGGAGAAAGAGGAAACCAATCGCAATAATCAACATACACCACCCTCCACCCCCAGGAGAACAAACAATAGAAATGCAGGTGAAGAGAGACAGAGGACAGTGTAAAATATGAAAATGAATGTAATTTATAAATTATCAAGGGTTCATGAAGGTGGGAAGGGAAACAAGAGGATCTGGTACCAAGGGATCAAGTATAAAGAAAATATTTTGAAAATGATAATGGCAACATATGTACAAATGTGCTTGACACAATTGATGTATGGATTGCTATAAAATCTATAAGAGCCCCAAATAAAATGATTTATTAAAATTTAAAAAAAATTATCCCCTTTCAGACCATACAAAGGGAACACATTGGCTTTTCAGTGGTTGCATTTTAGCCGTTTCCCATTTTCTGTAAAGAATTCCTGATTTCTTTCTTTCCCTTGGTGAACTTTCTAAACTTATTTTGCTCCTTCTATCCTAAGGGTCTTTGTGCTTTGCTTTTCTGAACAATTTTTACTTTAGCATGAGAGAGAAAGAGACTATGAATTCATATGTTATTCAGATTAAGTCTCACCATCCTCACTTCTAGGAAGCATTTTATCTGTACTTCTTCCAAGACAGATTTGTTTGTTCTTCTCACAGTCCATTGCACTGTCAATATTCTTCACTAGTGCTGTAAGTAAAATGTATCAATTCTTCTGTATTCATTTACAAACTCTCCTATGCATTTGAAGCAATTCATATTATTATGACTTGGCTCAGATGCACCTTAGTACTCAATGTAACATCTTTGTTCTTCAACACTTTTAAGTATTTAATTTTTTCCTGTGTTAATTATTCATTTAAAAAAATACTTTTATTGGGGGCTCTTACATCTCTTATCACAATCCATACATTCATCCATTGTGTCAAGCACATTTGCACATATGCCGCCATTATAATTTTCAAAGAATTCTCTTCCCCTGATATCAGCTACCCATTTCTTTTTTTTTTAATTCAGCTACCCATTTCTTTGCCCTGTTTCCCCTGTCTACCCTCCCTCACGAACCCTTGATAACTTATAGATTATTATTTCCATATCTTACATCATCCTCCATCACCCTCCACCCACTTTTCCATTATTCGTTCCCCTGGGAGTGGTTCTAGTTTGATCCTTGTGATTTAAGTCTTTAATTTTTATGTGGCCGTAGTTATCTATTTTGTATTCTGAAGCTCTTGTAAGCATATTGATTGTTGTGTTTGATCATTTTTCATTGAAAAAAATTATTGCATTTAGGTCTTTGATTAATTTTTCATAAATTTTTGTGAATGGTGTGATGCATAGTTTTTAGAATGTGGAAATACAGTTTTACCAGTACCGTATATTGAAGAGATTTTTCCCCATCAAATAGATTGGGTACCTTTGCTTAAGTATATGTTACTTTTGAAATAACAAGGGCAGCCATGTGCAAGAGTTAATGTCCACTGTTAGGGTGTCGATAATAGATGATTCTAAGAGAACATGCACTCCTGAGCCAATGTTATATGAAAAACCCTCTCTTTGCTACCTAAATCCCTTAGATCACAACAGATATATTTATTTGAAGATGTGTTAGTAAAATATATATAGCTATATAGTGTTATATAAGAGAAATACCATATATACTTATGTATAAGTCGAGTTTTTCAGTAAATTAAAAAAAAATACTTTTATTAGGGGCTCCTACATCTCTTATCACAATCCATACATTCCTCCAGTGTGTTAAGCACATTGGCACATATGCCGCCATCATCATTTTCAAAGCATTCTCTTCCCATTTGAGCCTGTGATATCCATCCCCATTTCTTCCCCCTCCCTCCCCCACCCACCCCTTCATGAACCCTTGATAAGTTATAGATTATTTTTTCCATATCTCACTTTGTCCTCCATCACCCCTCACCTACTTTTCCACTATTTGTGCCCCTGGAAGGGGGTTCTAGGTTGATCCTTGTGATCGGTTCCCCATTTCTCCCCTCATCCTCCCTTAATCCTCTTGGTATCTCTACTCTCCTTGTTGGCCCTAAGGGGTTTATCTATCCTGGATTCTCTGTGTTTCAGGCTCTTATCTGTAGCAGTGTGCATACTCTGGTCTAATCTGATTTGTAAGGTAGAATTGAGGTCATGATAGTGGGGGAAAGGAAGCACGAAAGAACTAGAGGAAAGTTGTGTGTTTCATCGGTGCTACACTGCACCCTGACTGGCTCATCTCTTCCCTATGACCCCTCTGTGAGGGAATGTTCAATTGTCTAGAGATGGGCATTAGGTCTCCACTCCATGCGCCCCCCACCCCCCCCAACCATTCACATTGGGTATGGTTTTATTCTGGGTCTTAGATGCCTGATACCTGATCCAATCGAGACCTCATGATCACACAGGCTGGTGAGCTTCTTCCATGTGGACTTTGTTGCTTCTGAGCTAGATGGTCGCTTATTTATCTTCAAGCCATTATGACCCTCGATGCTATATCTTTTGAGAGCCAAGCACCATCAGCTTTCTTTACCACATTTGCTTATGCACCCATTTAATCTTTAGAAATCATGTCGGGAAGGTGAGCATCACAGAATGCCGGATTGTTAGAACAAAGTGTTCTTATGTTAAGGGAGTACTGGAGGCGAGTCCCAATATCCATCTGCAACCTTAATTCTTAACATATAGATGAGTACATAGTTCTATTCCCCTCTCATTATATATATTTTTTCTTATGTACATGCTTATATTTAGGCCTCGATAAATATCCTTTGCCTCCTGGTTCTTTCCTCTATTTCTTTTTTACTCCCCTCTTGTCCAACTATCGTTCGGCCTTTATTCGGGTTTAGCAATTCCTCACTGCTCTATTGCCCTGATTGAGCCCCACTAGGCATCCTACGACCTTCCTTCCATTGATTTTAGTTTATTTGTTGTTCCCTTGTTCCTGGGTTGGTCCCAACTCCCCTTCCTTTCTCCCACCTCTCCTTTTCCTATATCCCCCCAGAAGCATTGGTCCCATTATTTTCATCTCTGGATTATTTATTCCGCCTATCTTACCTAGATAGACATGCAGATACATTAATAAGTGCAAACACCAGGCAAAGCCAAACAAAACAGCAAAGGAAGTCATAATCAGCAAAACAATAACAACAAAAGCAAAAAACAAGCACAAAATAACAACAAAAAGAAAGCCACTGGCAAAAATGGAAAAGCCTATAAATAGTTCAAAGTCTGTTGGCCTTTATGAGTGTTTTCCAGTTGAGTCTGATGGGGTGTCACACTCTGTCTCCCAAGTCTATTTTTTGTATTCCCGAGGGTTTTCATCACTCTGCTCCCACTGCTGCTATGCTGCATGCCCTCAGTGCCTCACCCCAGCATGATGGGGCCAGACCTTGCACTATTCCCACACTGTGTCTCCAGTGCTGTTCCACACAGCACCATGGTTCAGTGTAGGATGCCATGTCCTGTGGTGGGACCAGCCCTATGGTCCTCCCTGTGTGTAGTCTACTCTGAGCAAGAACATCGTCCTTGGGTCTTGGGGGGCCAGAATGTCCTCTCCTCCCTCTCCATCCCTTTGCATTTCTCCCATGTGCTCTAATCCAACGCGCCTCTCTTCCCAAGCTGTAGCCCCAGTGCTGTCCTCTGAAGTGCATTCTTCTGAGGGGTGGGAGATGTCCACATAGTCGGGATTGGGGCTAGCCCCGCAGACCTCCCTAATGGTACCCTGGTACATGCCAGTATGTTGTATTCACGTCTTGGTGCATCAGGATAAAGTCTGGTCTCTCTCCCTATCCTGTGGAGGTGTAAACAATACCCTCCCCTTGGGTGGATTAGTGCTCTTCTCACCCCTACCCATGGCTTGTTTTCCCCTTTTTCTTCCCCCCTCTTATCTAGCTGGCTGCCATATGTATCCCTGGATTGGGTTTGGCCCTTGCCATGGTTGCTGGACCTCACCCCAGAGATGTATGTATATAGTAGCTTTTCCCCTGTGCCCCGCCTTTTTTTATTAAGCTTACCTCAGAGGACTCATGTTGTACTTGTCCTTTTGTGCTTGACTTACTTCATTAAGCATGATTTCCTCCAGTTCTTCCCATGTGTCAATGTGCTTCATGCGTTCATTGCTGCATTTCAGGGCCACATAGTACTCCATTGTATGTATGTACCACAGTTTTTTGATCCATTCGTCTGTTGATGGAAATTTGGGTTGTTTCCAACTCCTTGCAATTGTGAACTGTGCTGCGATGAACATTGGAGCACAGATGTCTGTCTGTGGTTTGTTTCTTGCCTCTTCTGGGTATATGCCCAGTAGAGGGATTGCTAGGTCATATGGTAGCTCCATCTCCATCTGTCTTAGATGTCGTCAAATCGATTTCCATAGTGGCTTTACATACCTGCAGGACCACCAGCAGTGGATGAGCATTCCTATCTCCCCATAGCTCCTCTAACACTTCTTACTTTCTGATTTTTTTAATTAGGGTATCTCTGAGGGTGTTAGGTGGTATCTCATAGTGGTTTTAATTTGCATTAATTTTAATGGCTAATTATCAGAAATATTTTCTCATTTGTTTATTGGCCATTTTAGTTTCTATCTTTGTGAAACTTCTGTTCAGGTCCTTTGCCCACCTCCTTAGTGGGCAGTAAGCTTTTTTCTTATTGTAAGCTTGCAAAATATTATAGATTTTAGTAATAAGGCCTTTGTCTGATGTGTCATTGACAAAGATGTTTTCCCAGTCAGAGGGCTCTCTTATTACTCTCTTGGTGAATTCCTTCAATGAACATAAGTGACGTATCTTCAGTATATCCCATTTGTCAATTTGTGACTCCTCTGTATTTGTATTCTTCCCTATTTCTGATAGCCTATGTGTTCCCTGTGCCAAGTTTCTCAGGTTTGTCCCAATTCCCTCATTAATGACCCTAATAGTTTGGGATTTTTACCTCAAGCTCTGAGATCTACCTTGTGTTTATTCTTGTGCATGGAGTGAGGTAAGGGTCTTGTTTCATTTTTTCTGCAGGTAGATATCCATTTTTTCCAACACCACTTATTGAAGAGGGCATCACCTTCCCATTTGATTTTTTTTGGCCCTTATCAAAAATCAGTTGCCTGAACTCTGATGTTTTTAATTCTGGGTCTTCAGCTCTTTTCCATTGGTCTGAATATCTGTCGTTATACCAGTACCACACTGTTTTGACAACTGTGGCCGTATAATATGTGCTAAAGTCAGGTAGAGCAAGCCCTCCTACTTTGTCCTTCTTCTCGAGGAGTTCTCTGCTAATTCTGGGCTTCATCCCTCTCCATATGAAGTTGGTAATCAGATTTTCCAATTCTGTGAAGAAGGATGATGGTATTCATATTGGGATAGCATTAAACTTATATAGTGCCTTGGGCAGAACTGACTGACATCTGTACTATATTGAGTCTTCCAATCCACAAGCCTGGGGTATTCTTCCATTTGTTGAGCTCACTCTGTGTTTCTTGTAATAGTGTTCTGCAGTTTTCCTTGTACAAATCTTTCGACTTTTTAGTGAGGTATATCCCTCGATATTTCATTTTGTGCTTGGCTATTGTAAAGGATACTACCTTTTTAATTATCTCTTCTGTGATCTTGTCTGATGTGTATCGAAATCTCATAGACTTCTGTTTGTTGATTTTGTATCCTGCTACTCTGCCATATTCCTCTATTGCTTCCAATGGGGATTTTTGATGTATAAAATCATATTGTCTGTGAATAATGATAGTTTCGCCTCTTCCTTCCCCAGACTAATACCTTTGAAGTCTTTTCTTTGTCTTATATTGTTAGCTAGGACCTTCAGTATGATGTTAAATAAGAGTGGGCACACAGGGCATCCTTGTCTGGTCCCCTTTGTCACTGGAATTATTTTCGTATTTTCTCCATTGATTACCATGTTGGCTGTTGGTTTCTAATATAAAGCTTGTATAATATTGGGGAATTTTCCTTCTATTTCCATTTTCTTAAGTGTCTTAAACAGGAACGGGTGTTGGGTGTTATCAAATGCTTTTTCACATCTATTGATATTATCAGGTGGTTCTTATAATTTTTATTGCAATGTGGCGAATAATGCTCATGGTCTTTCTATGTTGAACCATCGCTGCATCCCTTGTATGAATCCCAGTTGGTCATAGTGAATTATTTGTTTTATATGCTTTTGTATTCTATCGGCCAGTATTTTGTTAAGGATTTTTGCATCAATGTTCATTAGGGAAATTGGTCTGTAGTTTGCAATTCTTGTGGCATCCTTGCTGCTTTAAGTATCAGAGTTATACTGGCTTCATAGAAAGAGTTTGGGAGTTTTCTGACTTTTTCAATGTTCTGGAAGAGTTTGTGTAGGCTTGGTGTCAGTTCTTCCCAGAATTCTTGGTAGAATTCTCCTGTGAAGCCATATGGACCAGGGTATTTTTTGTTGTTGTTGGTAATTCCTTGATAACCTTGTCTATTTCTTCTATTGCTATGAGTCTGTGGAGGTTCTTGAGGTCCCTCTGTGATAATCTAGGGAGGGATTGTTTTTCCAAATATTCTTCCATGTCTTCCAAGTTGTTGAGTTCGTTAGTGTACAGGTCTTCATAGTACTGTGTAATTATCCTTTCGATTTCTTCAGGAACCATTGTAATGTTCCCTGTTTCATCCCTCATCCTTGCTATTGAAATTTGTTCCTTCCTTTCTTTGGTTAGGTTTGCCAGCGGTCTATCAATTCTGTTAATTCTTTCAAAGAACCAACTTTTAGCTGCATTAATTTTCCCATAGGTTTCTTGTTTTCCCTCTCCTGTATCTCAGCTCTGATTTTTATTATTTCTTTCCTTTTGTTATTAGTAGGATTGTTCTGTTGACTCTGTTCTAATTGGTGTAAGTTTTGTGCCAGCACATCAAACACAAGACTCTGTTCCTTTTTCATGTGTGCATGTATTGTTATCAGTCTTCCTCTGATCCAAAAGGCTTTGGTACGTGGTATTTTCATTCTCATTCATTTCTATAAACTTCCTGATTTCATCTCTGGTCTCAGCCAATACCCACTCCTTTTGCAACTGAGAATGATTCATCTTCCAATTGTTTGCCCGTGTTTTCCTCATCATCCTTTTGTTAATTTCAAGCCATATGGCACAATGGTTGAAGAGATATATCTGTATAATCTCTATGTGCTTGAATTTACTCAGGTTCGACTTGTGTCCAAGCAGTGGTCTATCTTCGAGTGTGTGCCATGTGAACTTAAAAAGAATGTGATTTTTTTTTTTGCACTTGGGTGGAAAGCTCTCAAAATATCTATCATGGCAAGGCGTCCAATTGTGCTGTTTAGATCTGTACCCGCCTTGTTGAGTTTCTTTCCCTGGGATTTGTCTTTTTCAGAGAGTGGTGTATTAAAGTCATCTCCTATAATTGTTGGAGCCTGTAGTTTATTTTTTCATCTTTCGGAGTGTTAGATTTACGAATTTCATAGGTCCCTCGATGGGCGTGTATATATTTATTATGCTTACTGGCTCTTGGTCTTCTTTTCCCTTGAGCATTATGTAGTGCTCCTCCTTGTCTCCTGTTATGGCTTGGACCTTGAGATAAATTTTGTCAGAGATTAAGCTTGCCACCCTGTTTTTCTTGCGTTGCCATTTGCTTGGTATATTTTTCTCCAGCACTTAATTCTCAACCTGTTTTTGTCTGCAAGCTTGAGATGTGTCTCCTGTAGGCAGCATATCAATGGTTTATGTATTCTGAGTCATTCTGTTAGCCTCTGCCTTTTAATGTCAAGTTCAGGCCATTAATATTCAGTGTTATTACATCTATCGGTGGACTGTGATATAATCTTGTACATTTTGTGTTGGGTGTTTTCCTACTTACCTATCTTATCAGTTTGTGTTGTGTGTGTGTGTGTGTGTGTGTGTGTGTGTGTGTGTGTGTCTGTCGTTCATTCTTGCCTTCTTTCCACTATTGAGCTAATGCTATCTTGGGGGCTGTTTTTTCTTTGTTGTCCTCTGGGTGGAGTTGTTCTATGTGATTGTCTCTTATTTGCATTCAGTGAATGTTGATCTTGTATGCATACTGGGTCGGCCAGGATCTTTTGTAGGGCTGGGTTTCTTTTTATGTATTATTTGAGTTTTTCCTTGCCTGGGAAGACTCTTACTTCTCCATCTATCTTAATAGATAATTTGGCCAGGTATAGTATTCTTGGGTTTGCATTATTTTCCTTTACTTTTTGGGATATGTTATTCCATTCCCTCCTACATCATGTCCACTGATAGTTCTGAACATATTCTTATTTGGGTACCTTTATAAGTTACTATTTGTTTTTCCCTAGCTGCTCTTATGTTTTCCTCCTTGTCGTCATAGTTGAATCACTTAACTATTATGTGTCTTGGTGAATTCTTCTTGGGATTCAGTCTGGCTGGTGTTCTTTCAGCCTCCTGAATGGTTTCCTGCTTTTCATTTATTAAGCTTGGGAAGTTTTCCGCTAAGTATTCCCTCGCTATTTTCACTATTGACTTCTTTGTTGGATCTTGTTCCAATAGTCCAATTATTCAAATATTCTTCCTCTTCATAGCATCAGACATGGCTCTCAGGTTTTCTTCAGCTTCTCTGATTGTCTTATTTAACTGCTTTTCCCGTTTGTTGAGGTCTACTTGGTTATCCTCTAGGTTACTGGTGCAATTCTCGGCCTCCTGAAGTCTGTTGGCAAAATTTGTTAATTTGTTACCGGATTTTGTTATTTCATCCTTTAAGTCTTGTATTTCCCTTTGGTGTATTGCCTTTATCTGCTCTATTATTTCACTCTTTTTCTGTATTGCTTTCCTCATATCCTGTATGACTCCAAACAGCATTCTGAAAATTTCTTTCTGTGGCAGGTCAGTCTCTGCTTCTTCTATGCACATTGTTAAGTTCATGACTTCTTCCAGCATCATCTTCTGTTTGTTCTGCTTTTTCTTTAAGGCTCTTGGGGTTGGTTGCTATTTGCGTGTTGTTTTAGAAGAGCCCAGTGCCATCTTCCAGAATCGAAGGGCATTGGCATCTCTCTTGGGGGACTCATATGAATGCTTTTATGAACTACCTGCAGGAGCTGCACTGGAGGGTCAGGCTACTGCTGTATCTTCCTGTGGTTTCACTCTTTCGCCAGCCGACCAGTATTCTGTTATTTGGAATGTAAGTTGGATAGTCTTGTCACAGGACGCTGGTCATGTTCAGTACATTTTTATACAGTTGTTTTTTTTGTAAAATTAGGTGCCTTGGCTGATATTGGGTTGGCTTATAATCGAATATATATGGTATTAAAAATGGATGACTTTAAAAAACAGAAACTTGTTTTCTCACTGATCTGGGATATAAAATTTCCAATGCGGGTCTTGTCTTTACCAAATTCTTCCATATTGGTTGTCCTTGATTCTTTGGCTTGAATCATGATCTCCATGTGCTGAGTCTCCATGTGTGTGTGTGTATCTAGTCTACTCTTTCTAAATTTAGAACCCAGCTTATTGGTTGTTATTGTTCAGTGCCATTGAGTCAGTTCTGACCCATAGAGACCCTATTTACAACAAAAATAAATACTATCCTGCCCTGGTCCATCTTCACAATTGTTCTTATTTTTGAGTCCATTGTTTCAGCCACTGTCAATCCATCTTATTGAGGGCCATCTATCACTTGTATTCAGTTTGTTATACTGAGGTGGCTTGTGTGTTACTGTGATGCTGGAAGCTGTTTATTTGTTTCTCAAAGGCCATCAAGGTCACCCAAAGTGAAGAAGTTTCAGTAGAGCTTTCAGTCTAAGAGCAGACTACAAAGAAGAAATAGATTTTCCATGTCTGAGCAATTAGCCAATGAAAATGTTATGAATAGCAACCTTTAAGACTAAAGTCTAATTAACAAAACAAAGAAAATCTTATTCCCAAACAGGATACATGCAAAAGTGTAGGGGTTAGAATTTTAATACCAAAGTTAGTTTTGAAAAAAAAAATTGCTTCAAAATCATAAGCACCTTTATCAAACAAAATTATCAACATTTGAAGCTACTATTTCTCACCATATCCTCCATCTATGTCAATACACTTCTGAAAAAGAGTGTTTCCATCTCTCTAACCCTTCCCTGAAAACTTCTGCACTTTTCAATTTACATTATATCAAAACGGTAGTTTTTACATATTCCAGGGCTTGAAATCATATTTATTTTCAACATTCTTTGAGTTTGGGGAACATCATGTTTATTGAATATGTTATTTCTTTTTGGTGTCCCACAAAATTTTAGATTTTCTGACCTTTTTTTGTATCAATAGTTCTTCTTGCAGCTTGGTTTCAAGAAATTTGTCTTCAAGGTGGCTAATTCTGGTTTCCATTGCTTCAATTCTATTCCTTTTCTCTTTAGAAGTGTTATATAGTTCTAATATCTTAGTGTTTATCTTCTGGGTATCTATCTGGAAATGTTAAATTATTTCTAATTTTTTATTTGTTTCATCAGATTGTTCTTGTACTATTTTCCTTCATTTTCTATCTCTTCTTCCATTTTTTTTCTGTAACCCTCTGTTTTATACTCCATACATTCAAAACAATTGAACATTATTTTTCAGAACTACCTCTACCTTATCGGGAAGTTCTAATGCCTTTTCTTCCTCAGAGAAACACCTGGGGCCTGTGCTTTGACTACTCACTTGTGCCACCCTACTTTGCTTCTCATGTGTACTGAGATTGCCTACTATTTCTGAGACATAATGTTGTTTTTCTATTTGTTTATGTTTGTTGACCAGCTCATGCCAGACTGTATAATGTTCCCTGTCCACTAGTTGTAGCTGTTAAAGATTCAGGGTTAGTTGGGTCATAACAATAGCCAATTCTGGGAAAGGATTAATAACAAATAAAATAAACAAAAACAAGGACACAGGGGCATCCACAAACAACAAAACCTAACAAATAAGCTCATCTCCCAGCACACACACAATAGGAAAAAAAAAAAAGCAAAAAGTAATCAAAACAAAACAGAGAGAAAAACAAGCCCCCCCAAAACCCCACAAAATCCCCAAACCCATGTCAGCTTCAGTTTATCTAAGTTCCAATCTCAAGACTGCCTTCGGTGGTTGTCAGGGAATGTAGGCCAGTGATGGAGGCACTCTCTTTTCAAGAGGAAACGACTTTGAATGGAAAAATAAAACAACATCCAAATATCTCAGTTGATTCTCCTGCCACTTAAGGGTTTATGCTCCCACGCAGGGTTAAAAGTTGGTGTATTCCCTGGTAGTGCTTGTCAGAGCTGAGCCGAGTGTCAAATTATAGCATCTATTGCTGTGAGGGAACAGATGTGTGGGCGTGTGTCTTTTTTGCCCAAGGGCTGCATCAGAAGCCAATATATTGCAGATTTCCTTTCATTAACTTCCCTTGCACAATCCCATCTGGCCTACCCTCCCTCAGCACAGGCTTGCCCTTCCAGCTCTGTGGAGGGAGGGATGCCACTGTCCACTGTGGGATTAGATTAAATCCAGAGTTACTCCTGTGTCTATTAAGTGTGGAGAGTAAGAGAGCAAGACCACCTGTCACCCAGTCCCATGGATAAGAGCATTCCATGCTGCCCTAGGGGACCACCTGGAAGACAGCGTGCTGGGAATTTGCAGCTTTTGCTCGGCTCCCTACATGAGCTTCTTTCTCACTTCAGTTTTCCCAATGGGCACCTGGGTCACTCATCTCTCCTGCCTAGGGGATTCAGAACTTCAGGTTTTTGCTTCTTATTCCCAGCCCCATTTTCAAAAACTCTTTGTTGTAGAAGGTAGATTAAGAGCATCTGCCTAAGCAGTGTTTTTCAGGAAACCTCCTATTGGGTTTCAAGTCTGTGACTTCTCACAAAGCTGATTGTCAGACCTTTTCTCTGAGCTGCCTCTGGATGAATTTTAACCACCAATATTTTGGTTAGTAGCCTAGTGCTTAACTATTTGTGTCACCCAGATTGCCTGAACAGTAGAAAAGGGAAGCATAAAAGAAGCTAAGACAAGTATGGTGTATGTTACAATGGTGGTGATGCTTGTCTGTCCTTCCCAGAGTTGAGTCAAACATTATAACTTTAATGGACAAATATCACTATGGAGATTGAAAAAACTCCACACAGAAATCATACCCCAAATTTTATATGAGACTCAAGTTATTTAAATTGTGTTAACATGTGTTGTTACAGCATGGCTGAAACTTTAAAATATGCCAATTAAAACATCAATCACAAAAGAACAAATATTTCACATCTAAATTACATAAAGAAAGCGATTGTACAGAGACTAGAGTTTATTAGTGGTTACTAGAGAGGCCAGCTTCTCTATGGCAGCTGGTATTGGTATATTTAACAACAACTAATTTTCCGTCTTAAGATGTTTTCTAAAGCTCTTACTGTCAGCTTCTGGCTCAACTGAGGAAAAAAGAGACTGGGGTTACTGAACTGACTACTGCCAGATTTAGCCTAGTTTTGCACTGTAGTGACCAACATATCCTCAACTTGACCTTTTGATATCCCAAGGCTAAAATATACCTCTATCAATATCCTGAACATGGGCAAAATGTTATCTTTGTGACCCATATTCCCAACTGACATGCACAGAAGACTAGTTCTTGTGCTGAGTCATCCTGAAAGGAATACCAATCAGAAATAAGCTACTTCCCTAAAATACTCTGCTAAAAGAACACTGGCCCAGGTCTCAAGAAACCACTTTGGCGGTATGAGTCCCAGGGCACTCATTTGCTTGGACAGTGAAATAAAGCTTCTTTTTCACTTTCAATAATTTTTCATCTCTGTAATCTGCTCAGCAAGGCCTAGGAGAATGTGTTAACATTTGTTGAGACAGCCAGTAGACTACATTGGGAAGGAAGGGGGGAGGGGAAACACCAAGTCTCTGTGAATGGTGGTGGAATAATTGGGAAACTGATAGTGGTGGTGGTTGCAAAGCATGTTTTGCATAACCAATGTCACTGAACTGTACGTGTGAAAAATGCTGAATTGGCAAATGTTTTGTTGTGCATATTTTTGCCAGAATAAAACAATAAACAATAAAGAAAATGTATGCATATGTATGTATATAGGAATGTCATATACAAAAATACATTTATAGACAACCAAATACTCTTCATTTAGTATATTAACGCTAAAGGGATATCAGATTCCACGTATGCCAATGAAACATGTTGATGGGGAAAGGGTTAAGGTGCTGGTAAATAACGCTTCCTTTTTGCCTCCCATAAAATACTATTGTTGGAACTTTGAGGATGTTAGCTAACAAAAGGTATTTTAGCCAGAGTGAACAGAAAAAGGAAGTCCAACAGAAAGAGGCAATCAAAATGTACTGAAATACACTGTTACACACCTATTCTGCACTTCCAGGCCTCTTTCAGCCTTTTCTACTTATTGTTCTAGTTCTCTGTGTGCTCCACCTCACTGCCTGTAGCTGCAACCTAACTCCAACCCCACCTTAGTCCCAGAACTTCCCTTGAATGCCACCAAGATATGCTATTCTGCCCGTGAGTATAAATTCCAGACACTCAAAAGAATCAATTCTCTGTCAACCAAACCTCTGACCAGAGACAAGACCCAGTAGATAAATGCTTTCTTAGTCCCCTGCCTCTGCTGACCAGGGAAGTTCTAGGACAGAGTTTATAGGTCTTCTCTAGGAGCCACTGAGTATTAAGTGTTCAACTACTAGCTTAAAGATTGGCAGTTCGAACCCACCCAAAGGCACACAGAAGAAAAGTTTGGTGATCTGCTTCCAAAAAAGCCACAGCCTTGAAATTTTTACCAAGTGCAATTCTACTATGGAGATGGTAGGAGTTAGAATCAACTGGAGAATTGTTTGGGTTGCAAGCATGCAATTAAATTTAGAGGTGGCCAGCTTGGTAGCACAGGTTTGTATTGACCTCCCTTATGAGGGACCTCCAATAATGAGATAATAGCTTCCAGCTTCAGTCTGTTTCCTGGGGAATCAGCCTCAGATCTCCGAAGCCCAAACCCATTTCCATCCACTCAATTTGACTCTAAATGGTAGAGTAGAACTGTCTCATGGTGTTTCCAAGAAAACAGATGCCACATCTTTTTCTCAACTGGTGGTTCAAACTTCCAAACTTTTGGTTAGTAGCTGAGTGCTTAACTCTTGAACCAAGAAGACTCTTGTCTAAGACCTAAGCTAAGGAAATGGAGTGATGTGAGCTGTGAAGGAACTAAACTTGCTGATTCAGATTAAGAAGTCTTCATAAGAAAAGGATGCAAGGAAGAAAGGAGTGGGACACAGTTGAGCAAAGGTATAGATGGAAACATCCAGAGAAAAATATACTTAGGTGGGTTCCATAGACTGAGATAATAAACAATCATTGTTTGTTAAAAATGAAAACAAGCAAAAAAATGAAAACAAACCCCTTAACTTTTGCACGGTAAAAAGCCATGGAAACAGGCAAGAGAAAGAAATGACAAAAATGTCTGCAAATTATTTTTATATTGCCAAAGCTTTTTACAAATGAGACAAAAAATAGTGTTCTTAGGCAAACTCAAAATAATTTCAAATACATGAAAACTGTTCATGCTAAGGGAAATGCAAATTATAACTACACGGAAATACAATTTCTTGACGATTAAATTGGCAAAAGTCCAAAAGTTTGAAAATTGACTATGTTGGAGAACTTGTAGGGGGTATAGTTATTTTTATTTACTGCTGGTAGGAATACAAATTGTAATAGTTCCCATGGAGAATTTGGCAATATCTTGGATAAAAGAGAATGTATTTAGAGTTTGTTCCAACATTCCCACTTCAAAGAAGCAAATTTAAATTACACTTGAACAGATTTGAAATAACATGTACAAGGTTATTTGTCAAACATTATTTGTACAAACAAAAGTTTAAAAACAGCCCACATGTTCAACAATAGGAAACTGCTGAAATCAACAATTGTGCAACCACATAAGGGCTACCATAGCCCTTGAAAGAAAAGAATGAGGAAGAGCTCCATGTAATGATAAAAATTATAATCTAGAGCATATTCTTAAGCTTAAAAGGCAAGAGGCATAGCAGTGGTTATAGTGTGCTACAATTTGTGTGAGAAAGAAGAAACAAGAAGCATATATGTATGTGATTGTATGGGGGAGCTTCAAAACATTCACGGAAAAAAAAATAATAGTACTGCAGTACGCATAATTAAAAAGAAATAAAACAATTAAGAAGAAATAAAATAGAAACTTTTTAATCCATTACTTACTATTTTCTTTAATCTATTCTAAATCTGGCTTAAAATTTTGCTCATTTTTAATGTGGTTTTAAGTCCTTTATTTTTTTAATCTTAAAAATCTTGCATTTTTTGGAAAATGTTATTTTTACTTGATGTAGCATTTGAATACTGAGAACTGTGCATCCTTATTGGATTTTGTCTTCTAAAACAAAAAGAACTTCAAAATATCTTTAACACATTTTGATAGTTTGTCACTATCAAGACTGATATTGTTGTTTAAACCATTTTATGTATATTGTAAGGTTTCTGAAGCTGTAAATCTTTTCAGGAGCAAAAAGTCTCACCTTTCTACCTCAGAGTAGCTCGTGGGTTCAAACTGCTGTCAGCAGTCAAATGCTTACCAGTGCAAAGCAAAACCCACTACACCACCAGGGCTCTTTTTAGCAAATATAAGCTACCTTAATTCAGTGAACAAACTTGGCACCATTAATAATGGGCACTGTCTTAGTTATCTAGTGTTGCTGTAACAAAAATACAAGTACCACTTGTGAATGACTTTACAGAACAACATTTTTTTCACAGTTTAGGAGGCTACAAGTTTGAATTGAGGGTGTCATCTCCAAAGGAAGGCCTCTTCTCTCTGTGGGTTGTACAGGAACGTCCTTGTGTTTTCTGAGCTTCTGCTTCCGGACAATATTCATTGTCCAGCTTAACATCTCTTTTCTCCCATCTCTCCTTTGATAACTTGTTTAATATCTTTTATATCTTACAAGAGATTGACTCAAAACATCATACATTTATCCTATCTCATTAGCATAGACAGCCTGTTTCATGCCAAAGACAATCATTTGCATATGGGATTATAACTACATAGTGGTAAGGATTTGTTTACTGTTTCCACAGAAAACTTTATTTTTAAAGTTCTATTTATTTTTATTGTGATTTGGATGAAAGTTTACAGAGCAAATTAGGTTTTCATTCATCTATTCATATGCTTTTGGTTTTGTGCCATTTATTTCAAGCCCCGCACTGTTTCAACCCTCTTTTCACTTCTTCCTGTGTTGACCACTTCCCTTAGCTCTTTTCTTGGGTTCCTTCTTGCCCTCCAGCTTTATCATTGAGCAAATACTGCCTCTTTGATTTTGTATGGATGTTTACTCTAATTATCTCCCTTCTGCCACTTTATAGGCTTGTTTATCCTTTATCTGAAAGCTAAGCTAAAGCAATGAGTTCCGTTCCAGGCTTGAAGGGTTTCTTAGGGTCATAGCCTTTTGAGTTCCACCAATTTCTATCATACCAGTACACCTGCTACTTTTTATGATTTTGAATTTTGTTCTACTATTTTCTCCCAGGCTACCTAGAATCTCCTGCTGTGATCCCTTAAAGAGCAATCAGCAGTGGCTGTCACGCACTATCTTTTTCCTCTGGACTTGGGGTCATAGAAGCAGAGGTTCACATGGTTTAGACTGATTTAGAGGTTCACAGTCCTTTAGACTGCTTCTTTTCTTGTGTCTGATTTTCTTCACTTTTTGGATGGAGAGGGGCCAATAATTGCACCTCACGTGGCTGCTCACAAGCTTTTAAGATTCCAGTGACTCCTTACTAAAATAGAATACAGAAAATTGCCTTTGTAGACTATGCTGTACTAATTGACATTAATGTTCCCTAACACTGTGATCTTGAGCCTTGAGAAGTTTTCACAACTTTCCCCATTTGTGTTCTACCATATTTTAAAAAATATTTGTAGCACATGTAAATGCATATGTAGAAACACCCTCTGCCAAACTTATATATATTCGTGGTGGTTGTCCCATTCAACTCTCCACCTCTGTTCAGCTTGAGTATCTATCTATGTATCCACTTCAAACTTACTATTGTTACTGTTATTGCAGAATTGTGCATCTCTGGTGGTGTCTTGTGGTACCCTTTGGGTTGCTAACCACAGGGTTAGTAGTTGGAACCCATCAGTCACTCTGAGGGAGAAAGAGGAGGATGTCTGCTTCCATATAGGTTTACTTACTGTCTCTTAAAATCTAGGGAGCACTTTTGCTTGGTCCTATAGAATTAGTCCACAAGTTGTCTGTCAATTTATGTTGCTGTAATGCCAGAATCTATGTCATAGTATTTCAAATGCCAGCAGGGTCACTCAAAGGGAACAGATTTCAATGAAGCTTCCAGATTAAGAACACACTACTCCAAGAAGGAATTGTCTGTCCACTCCTGAGGAATCAGTAACTGTAAACATTATGAATCGTAGCAGAATATTATCAGATATAGTGCCAGAAGATGAACAACTCAGGTTATGAGGCACCCAAAATATGACTGAGGAAGTGCTGCCTTCTCAAAGTAGAATCAACTCTAATGGCATGCATGGCAGAAAGCCTTCAGGATCTTTATTAACTTCATGACTCAAAATGAGAAGAAACACCTGAAAGCATTTGTTAATAATAGTAACTTGGAATGCATTAAATATGAATGTAGGAGAATTGGGAGGCATCAAAAGTTAAATGGAACACATAAAGGTTATGTGTTAGGCATGGTGAGCTGAAGTTGAGCTGGTATTAGGCATTTTGAATCAGATAATCGTGTTTACAATTCTGGGAATGGCAAATTCAAGAAATGGCATCACATTCATCATCAAAAAGAACATTTCAAGATTTTTTTTGAAGTGAAATGTTGTCTGTGATAGGATAATGTCCATACGCGTACAAGGAAATTGAATCAATACATCTATTTTTCAGGGTTATACACCAACCACTAAAGATAGTGCTGAAGAAAATGAAGAATTCTACCAATTTCTTCTAAAAATTGAACAAATGTGTAATCAAGATGCATTGATAATTATTGTTGATCTGAATGCAAATGTTGGAACAAAGAGAAAGGAACGGTAGTTGGAAAATATGGGCTTGGTGATAGAAACAAAGCTGGAGATCTGCTAATAGACCAATGACTTTTTCATCACCAATATGTTTTTTAAACAAATGTATCTGTGGGCATCTCCAGGTGGAATAAACATAAATCAAATTGACTGTATCTGTGAGAAGCGCCAATGGAGAAGCTCAGTTTCAACCGATAAAATGAGGACAAGGCCCCGCTGTGGAACAGAACACCAACTGCTCATATGGAAGTTCAGGTTGAAGATGAAGAAAATTAAAACAAGATCACAAGAGCCAAAATAGAACCTTGAGTATATTCCTCTTGAAATTCAAGAGCATCTCAATAACTGATTTGACTCATTGAACATGTATAACAGAAGAGCTGATGATCGTGGGATGACATCAAGAACATCATACATGAAAAAAGCAAAAGGTCATTAAAAGGCAGGTAATAAAAGATCAAAGTGGATGTCAGAAAAGACTCTGAAACTTAATCTGAGACTATCAATTATAATCATACAGCAGCTAAGGTAAATGGAAGAAGTGATAAAGTAAAAGAGATGAACAGAAAATTTCAAATTTCCAAGCAACTCGAGAAGACAAAGTGAAGTTTTATAATGAAATGTGCACAGACCTGGAAGAATATATATATATTTAGAATAAGTATCTTAGTTTTATTTATGGGATGTACTTTTCTTTTTTTAATAATTTTATTGGGGGCTCATACAATTCTTATCACAATCCACACATACATCCATTGTCTCAAGCACATTTGTACATATGTTGCCATCATCGTTTTCAAAGCATTTTCTTTCCACTTGAGCCCTTGGTATCAGCTCCTTATAGTTTCCCTTTCTCCCCCTCCTTCATGAACCCTTGATAATTTATACATTTTTTTTTCATGTCTTGCATTGTCCGACGTCTCCCTTGTCTGTTGTCCACCCCACCCCCCTTGGAAGGGGTTATAGGTAGGTCAGTTCCTTCTTTATCCCCCCACCTTCCCTTTCCCTTCCTGGTATGGCTACTCTCAATATTGTTCCCGAGGAGTTTATCTGTCTATATTCCCTGTGTTTCCAGCTCTTATCTGTACCCATGTACATGCTCTGCTCTGGCCAGATTTGTAAGGTAGAATTAGGGTTGTGATAGTGGTGGGGAGGAAACATTAAAGCAACAGAGGACAGCAGTATGTTTCATCGGTGCTATATTGCACCCTGACTGGCCCGTCTTCTCCCCACGACCCTTCTGTAAAGAGATGTCCAATTGCTTACAGATTGGCTTTGGGTCTCCACTCCCCACTCCCCCCCTCATTCACATTATGATTTTTGTTCTCGGTCTTTGATGTCTGATGCCTGATCCCATCAACACCTCATGATCACACAGGTTGGTGTGCTTATTCCATGTGGGTTTTGTTATTTCTCAGCTAGATGGCTGCTTGTTTATCTTCAAGCCTTTAAGACCTCAGACGTTATATCTTTTGACAGCTGGTTACCATCAGCTTTCTTCACCACATTTGCTTATGCACTCGCTTTGTCTTCAGCAATCTTGTTGGGAAGGTGCGCACCTCAGAGTGCCAGATTATTAGAACAAAGTGTTTTTGTGTTGAGGGAGTCATTGAGTAGAGGGCCAATGCCCATCTGCTTCCTTAATACTAAACCTATACATATGTACATAGATCTACTTCCCCATGGTCATATATAAATATATTTACATATGCACATGCCTGTATTTAGATCTCTATAAATGCTCTTTGTCTCCTGGTTCTTCCCTCTATTTCCTTTTACTTTCCTCTTGTCTCACTATCATGTTCAGACTTCATTTGGGTTTCAGTAATTCTTCTTGGTTACATTGCCCTTGATCAAGCCGTACCAGACCTCCTACACACTCCTTGCCATTGATTTTTGGTCACTTGTTGTTTCCTTGTCCCTGGGTTTGTTAACACCCACTTCCTTTCCCCTGCCTTCCCCTCGCCCATGTCCCCCCGGAACTGTCATCCGATTGTTCTTGCTGCTGTCTTGTTTATCCTGCCTATCCCATCCAGATAGACATGCAGCAACAACAATATGTACAAACACGAGGCCGAGCACAACAAAGCAACAATAGAAAATAAAATAATAGTTAAAACAACAACAAAAGAAGGCAATGAAAAAAAAAAGCCTATAAATTGTTCAAGGTCTATTTGTTGTCCTTTACGAGTGTTTTCCAGTTGAGTCTGATGGGTGCCATGCCCTGGCCCTACAGTCTATTTTTGGTGTTCCCTGGGGGCTTCATTGCTCTGCTCTCCTTGCTGCTCTTTTGCACGCCCCCAGCGTCTTGCCTCGGACACAGAAAATCTTTGTTTTTTAATCATTTTATTAGGGGCTCATACAACTCTTATCACAATCCATACATACATCAATTGTGTAAAGCGCATTTGTA
>NW_022103916.1:8766533-8768897 GCF_000313985.2 Echinops telfairi | reverse complement strand
AATGGTTGAAGCACTAGAAGCACTCACTTGTCTATAACCAGGAAATTTGGAAGACATCTACTTGGCCAAGTAACTGGAAGAGATCAAATTTGTGCCCATTCCAAAGAAAGGTTACCTAACAGAACCTACAAATTATAGAACAATATCATTAATATCACATGCAAGTAAAATTTTGCTGAAGATCCTCCAACAATCATTGCAAAGAAAATATTGGTGTTGTCAAGGATTTTGCCTTGCTTTGGTCCACAATCAATGCTCACGAAAGCTTCAGTCAAGAGATCAAAGGACAAATTGCATTGGGTAAACAGTGCTGCACAAGACCTCTTTAAAATTGCTGAAAAGCAAGGATGCTACTTGAAGGACTAAGGTGTGCCTGACTCAATCCATGGTATTTTCAATCTCCTCCTATGCATGTGAAAGTTGGACATTGAATCAGGAAAATCTACAAAGAATTGATCCATTTGAATTACAGTGTTGGTGAAGAATCTTGAGAGTACCAAGCACTGCCAAAAAGAACAAACAAATCTGTTTTGGAAGACATACAGTAGGAATGTGCCTTAGGAGCAAGGATGGCAAGACTGAATTTCACGTACTTTGGACATGTTATCAGGTGAGGCCAGTCCCTGGAAAAGAACATCAAGGATGGTAAAGTAGGGTGCAGTAACAAAGAGGAAGCCCTTCAACCAGAGTGATTGACACAGTGACCAAACCCTTGGGCTTGAACATAACAATTGTGAGGATGGCACACCACTGGACAGTGTTTCATTCTTCTGTACATAGGGTTGCTATGAATCAGAACTGACTGGTTGGCACCTAAAAACAATAGGGTTGCTGAGTCACAACTACATGGCAGTGGGTTTAGTTTGAGGTATAAATATAATTTTTCCCTTTGTAGCCTTTAACTCTTATTCTCCTCCTAGTGTCTTCCTTTGCCTTGATTATTTTGTGCTGACCTCCCGCTTATTGCATATTGCTTTTCTCTCCACCCACATTAATATGGCTTCGGTCTAGAAGGTGATTTACTTTCTCTTTGCCTCCCACTACTGGCATCCTTTAAAGAATTATCATTTCTGTTTTAAAATCTCTTTTTGTGTGGCTGTTGCGGCTTCTTTCTTTCATTTTTATTTATTTATTATTTTAACAGTTTTATTAGCATTTCATCCACATATCATACAATTCAATATTTCAACCCTATTGAGAAGAGTTGCACAATCTACCCCAATCAATTTAGAACATTGCTTTTTCTCCGTACTCATTGTTATTCATGTAATTGTTTTTAATTTGGCAAAAACATACACATCTTTTTATTGTGAGTTGTGTGAAGGTTTATTTAGCAGATCACCAATTCAACATTTAATTTTTCATATATATTTTATTTAATCTCCTTCATTGCAATCTCTTCAATGTCATTTTGTCCTTAGGTAAACGCTGCCACCTTGATTAATTATTCCAAGGTGTGCAGACTTCAATAGTGCTATTGTTCCCCTTTGGCTGAAAATTAAGCCACACCAGTACGTTCAGTTCCAGACCAGAAGGCTGACCAAGGATCAGTTTCAGGGATTAAAGTGGTGAACTGGGTCTCCTTTATGCTTTGAGTTTTGTTCCACATCTTTCTCACGCTCTATTCAGGCCCTTATAATATCATCTGTTTCAGTGCTCTGAAACAGTTGGTAGTTGTGGCTGGAAACCATCTTGTTCTTATGGTCTCTGGGTTCTGGAAATTGATATTTAAGTGGTCTGTCCGTTAGACTGATTATTTTCATATGTTTGGGATTTATATCACTTCTCTTTCCTTTAGAGAGTTAAAAACCAATAGTTGCACCTTAAATGGCCACTCATATGAATTTTTAAGACTCCAGTTGCTACTTATCAAAGTAGGACATGTCCTTGTGAACTATGTTAAGCTGACTGTATTAAATTCCTATTTTAATGTGAACTTGAAGCTATATAAAAATGTAGGGGTGGTATCAAACTTGTCAATCAGGTCACAGCCTAATATTGCCTCCTTGTGGGAATGGCCTTCTCATAAGGAGGATTCTGGGAACCTCCTCTTCTTCTCTCTCTGCCTTCATCTTGCTCTGGTGGACCCTGGTTGCTGCCAGAGCCCTGGAGATATTACCATCACCATTGTGTAGTATTAAATTAAAAAGATGGCACGGGGGGAGTGGGGTGCCAGCCCCCACCCGCTGCTACTACTATTACTACTACTTGGATTCAGTAATACACAATTGTACGGTTGAGATATATAAGCATTATATTAAAGTCATTGAGAGCATGAGAGATAATACAATAATACAGTCAGGCATGTTACATGGTACCATTGCTCACCTCAGCCCAGCTTGGTGGTCCACGTGGAGAGAGGGG
>NW_022103916.1:8759952-8766045 GCF_000313985.2 Echinops telfairi | reverse complement strand
TGTGAGGATGAAGAGGGACTTATGGACTAGTATCAGCCTTATGGACTTGAATTGGACTTGGCTTGGATGTGTTCTTGATATATAATTATTTCTTGATATAAATCTCTTTCTTACACATATATGAGTGTCAGTGAATTTGTTTCTCTAGTCAACCTGGCCCAACACATTGACTTTGATACCCTCTGAGACTCTAGTTCTGAGTTCTAAGGCCAAGCAACTCATTCCTCAACATACCTGGTTATTGCCAGAAGTTTTCGTACCTTTGCTCTTTGTATGCTCAACCATATCTATGGGTATAGTTGCAGTAGGTAAATACTCATGTACAAATATCCTATGTCACACACACACACACACACACAGAGATATGATATACCCCCACTTTCCTTTCCATACCCACTCAGCTTTCATTTCTATGCATGCATCTATTCCTGGATTGCCATTATTGCAAGGTGTTGCCTTTAACTTGCGGACTCCTCCTAATGTCTTCCCCTGCCTTCATCATTCTTTGCCAATCTCCCTCTTATTGTCCTCTGCTTCATCCAAGTTCTTGAACTTTACTTGATTTGGAATTTCTGTAACTGGACTATTCCTTCTTTTTATTTTGTAATTCTCTTAGTTGCAATTTTATATCTCTGGTTCCCTATTTTCAGTCTTTTATGTTTGTTTCAGTGTGGATACTTCTATATCTGAGTTGACTTCAGGATGATGGTTTGTTCTGTGCACTAATCTCGGGTTGTTTTGTCTGCCATTGTTGGCTAGCTGTCTGAAGAATTTGCTTTAGTGTTTCATGTAATATTAGTATAGTTTTTATAAATGTATTTTTAATCTGGAATGTCCTGATATCATCATTATATTTGAGGGATAGTTTTGCTGCATTTATGACTCTTGGTTGGTATTTTTCTTTCTGAGTTTTGTATATGTCATCTCATGGTTCTCTCGCCTGCATAGATTCTGGTGAGAAATCAGAGATTTGTCTTATTAATCTTTTCTTGTAGGTAACTTTGTAGGTAACATATTCCATAGTGATTTTACAACTTCATAATATTACTAGTAGTGTATGAGGGTTTCAGACCCTTTAAACCGTCACGATAATTTGTTTTCTGTTTTCTTGTTGCTATTAATGCTATCCCTTTCTTTCATTTGCATCTATCTAGTGGCTAAAGATGATGTGTTAGTTGACTGAATGTGTTCTTTGGTGAAATGTGTGTTCATCTCCTCTACCCATTTTGCATTGGATTGTTTGTCTTTTTGTTGTTGAAGCGTTGAAGTTTTCTATAAAATTTTAGACATTAAACCTTTGTCCAATTTGTTGTCATCACTATTTGCCCCAGTTTTACAACAAAAATTTGTTTACTGAATTGAGTCAATTTTGACTCAGAGTAACCCTATAGTGGAGAGTAGAACTCTATGGGTTTCTGAGACTAACTGTATGGGAGGAGAAAACTTCGTTTTTCTCTCAAGGACAGGCTGGTGCTTTCGAACTGCTAACTTTATAATCAGAAAACCAGTGTGTAACACACTATGCTCCCAGGGCTCCTATATTTCCCTTTCATGTATGGCCTTTATCTCCGCTATCATTTCATCCTTTTTTTGTATTGTTTCCCTCATAGCCTGTATGACTCCAAGCAGCATTCTGAAAATTTCTTTCTGTGGCAGCTCAATGTCTGCTTCTTCTATGCATGTCGTTATGTTTGGGACATCTTCTGCCATTGCCTTTTGTTTCTCCTGTTTTTCCGTTGAGGTCGTTGGGGCTGATGGATGTTTGCATTGCGTTGTTTTAGAGGAGCCAGGTGCCATTCTCCAGGGAGTTGAAGATCACTGGCTCTCTCTGGTTGACTTGTAGGAATGCTTCTTTGAACTGCCTTCAGCTAATTTCACTATGGAATTAACCTACCACTTTATCCTCCTGTGGCTTCCCTCTCAGGAGAGTGCCCTAGAAGGCTGGTGGGTTGCCTGCTTTGGTGTTGTGGAGGATGGGCAGAGGTTCCTGCAGCAGCTTGGAATGTTGATGAGTTTTGGCCGAACTGCCTTAGGACCCCAGGCACACAGGCAGGAATTCCCCAGTAAGAAGTTGGGCAGAGTATCCCCTGGTGGAGGTCAGCAGTGCTTTCCCCAGCCTCAGGCTAGCTATGCAGGGTGGAGTTCACCTAGCTGAGTATGGCACAGGTGAAAATGCCCTAGTTTAAGGGGAATGATCTGGAGGTCAGCAGTGGAGTGTCAGAGAACAGAAAAGAGGGAAAGACGAGAAAAAAATTAAAAAGTAAGCCAGCTGAGAATTGTGTAGGGATATAGTGAACAGATGGAAACAAAAGCAACAATGTAGCTGAACCCCAATCCCTGCCAGTGGAGCTGCAAGGGTTTAGGCCCCGCCCAAGGAGGTGGTGGTGGCAAGCTGTGGCTGTGTTGAGAAAAAGCCCCTGTGCAGCCCTCCAAGACTGTGGGCGGATAGAGAGAAGAGATGGAAATAAAAGTAACAATGTAGCTGAACCCCATTCCCTGACCATGGAGGTGCAAGGGTCCAGTCCCTTCCCCAAGGCAGGCGGCAGCAAACTGTGACTTTGTTGAGACCAAGCCCTCCTACGGGCTCCAAATGGTCCCAGCTCTGGCAGAGACAGTGGCAGAGCCAAGGTCAAGCCCCAGCCGGCCTCCACTGTGGTAACCCAAAAGCCCCCAGCCCCTCAAGACCCCATGGCCCTGTGCCTACTTATCTTAATGATGCTCCTTCTGTGTTCCAGCATCGTTGAATTTCCTTCTAAACAATTTTCCTGGGCTGAATTTTGCAGAGTCCCTCTGGTATGTTTCACTCTGTCGCCATCTTCCCGGAAGTCCTCCGAAAAGCTGGTTTAAACATGCATAATTTCCTTTTTTTCAGTAGTGTTTTGCATTCTATACCATTGGCTAAAGTAATAATAATAGCAATTTAATTACTTTATGCCCATGGGGATGAATTATAATGATCTCTATTATAAAACGATAATGATGTGTTTAAAGTGAACCAAAGACATATAAAAACCATATATGAATAATTTAGGGTTCAGATTTAATCATAACCCTAATGAAAGAACAATTCGGTCTTAAGACAAGAGCCTACTCAATACTGGCCATTATGAAGAGATTACTGAAGATATGTGTGTTAAAGCAAAATGTGGTGAAGAAATCAGATGGTGACCAGTTATGTGAAAGAACAGCATCTGGGGTCTTAAAGGCTTGTCTTAAAACAGCAGCCATCTAAGCTAGGTGTCAACTAAATCCATATGGAGGAAGGACACCAGCCTGTGTGATCCAAGGATTATAAATAATAAAATCCAAATCCTGAGGATGGAGCAGTATTAGAACTTAAATTATGAACATCCAGTTTTCAGAAGACTATGGATGGCAATGGAAGCCCAAAATCCATTTGCAGAGTCCCCACATGGATTAAAACTCCAGTGAATTCCCTCTTACCATAGTCACAGGTTGCGAATAGACTTACTATCAGACAGAGAGCATTGTAAATCAATTATGGCAGATATATCCAGGTCAAAATATAACACTTTATCATTCTATCTCTCTTTTTGACCTTTTTAAAAGTTGTTTCAGTGTTTACTATTTTCTTTTCAACTTAAGTTTTCCTGTTTGGTGTTGTCATTGTTGTTGGTTTGTGTGTGTGTGTGTGTGTGTTTTATTTGTTGCTTGTTTTTGTTGTGTATGATTTTCTGTATATGAAATGCAGGATAGATAAATCTAGAGAGACAGTATCTGTATTCATAAATACCTAGGTGCATGGTACTCGAGTGGGGGTAATTTGGGACCTTACAACAAGGAGTACAAGAAAAAAGAAAATGTGAAATTGATCGTGGTGATGATTCCACTTTTTCTAATAAATCTATTAGAAAAATATAGAATGACTCAATATACATCCTACATTAACCCTGTCTTATGAACATAACAAAGACAACCATTTACAAATAGGTCTATAACAACAGGTGTAGAGGTTAAGCTTTGCAATACATGTTTTTTGAGGAACATAATTCAATCCGTAACAGATATTTATAAAATGGGCCTCCTTATGTGATATATACGATGCAAACATCACTTTGATAATATTATTAAAAGAGATGTTCAGGCTGTGGATAACTTCAAGAAGAATGGGAATTCCAGAGCACTTCATTGTGCTCAGGAGGAATGTGTACATGAATCAAGAGGCAGTTTGGCAAATGGAACAAAGGAATACTGCATGTGTTAAAATCAGGATAACAGAAAAGTGGGTGAAGGGAGATGTCAGACAGTGCAAGATATGACAAAATAATAATTTGTAAATTATCAAGGGTTCATGAGGGAGGAGAGAGTGGGGAAAGAGGGGAAAATGAGGAGCTGATGCCAGGGGCTTGGGTGGAAAGCAAATGTTTTGAGAATGATGATGGCAATGAATGTACAAATGTGCTTTACACAATTGATGTATGTATGGATTGTGATAAGAGTTGTATGAGCCCATAATAAAACGATTAAAAATTAAATAAAGTTTTAAAAATCAGGAAATGTGTGTGACAGGGTGTTTCCTTTTACCATGTTTATTCAATCTGTATAGTGTGAAAATAATCAGAGAAGCAGGATTATATAAAGGAGAATGTGGTATCAAGATTGGAGGAAGGCGTGTTAACAACCTGTGATATGTAGATAACACAATCTTGCTTGCTGAAAGCTAGGAGGACATGAGGCACTTGCTAATACAGATAAAAAATTTCAGCCTTCAGTGTGGATTACAACTCAATGTAAAGAAGACCCAAATCCTCACAACCAGACCAATAGATAACATCATGATAAATGGAAAAGTTTAAAGTTGTCAATGATTTTGTCTTGCTTGGATCCACTATCAATGGTCATGGAAGCAGCAATAAGTAGATCAAAAGACACATTGCATTAGGTAAATCTGCTGCACAAGACCTCTTTAGACTATTGAAAAGCAAGGATGTTACTTTGAGGATTAAGATGCACCTGACCCAAGTCATGGTATTTGCAATTGCTGCGTATGCATGTGAAAGTTGGGCATTCAATAAAGAAGGCCAAAGAAGAATTGATGCATTTGTACTGTGGAGCTGGAGATGAATATTGAAAATAACATGGATTGCCAAAAGAGCAAAGGAATCTGTCTTGGGAGAAGTATGGCCAGAGTGCTCCTTAGAGGTAAGGATGGGGAGACTTTGTCTCATACTTTGGATATGTTGTCAAAAGATACAGTCTCTGGAAAAGGACACACATTTTCTAGAGAGGCCACTAAGGAGAGGAAGGTCCCCAAGAAGGTGGATTGACAGCATGCTACAACAATGGGCTCAAGAGTAGGAGCAATTGTGAGGATGATGCTGGACCTGGCAGTGTTTCGTTCTGTTGTACATAAGATCACTATGGGTTGGAATCGATTTAATGGCACCTAAAAACAACCATCAATCAAGCATTCAGAACTAACTTTACAGATTAATTGCAGAGAAACCAATTAAGTAATACATCAAGTAAACAATCATATGTTTAATCATTCTCTTTAAAAATATCAGTCACAAAAAAAGAAAAAAATCTAAATTTTAAAAGACTGAAAAGAAATGATTAAAAAGAAAACATATAGCCACCGAACAGACTCTGAAAACTGGGGGCATTTGAAAAGGAAGTTGGTATGGTATTATATGATTTCGTTGTTGCTATAGAGGGCCAGGGAGTTATTTCTGCCTCATGGTAATCATATGAACAACAATCATTCCCCTATTTGAGCCCATTAATGCAACCGCTATGTCAATCATCTCATTGATTATCTTCCCATTTTTTTCTGACCCTCTACCAAGTACTGGGCTCTCCTTATAATATGTTCAAAGTACAGGGGATGAAGTCTTGACAGCTCCATGAGGCGCATTATGGCTATATTTCTTCTGAGATTGATTTCTTCATTCTTCTGGAAGTCCATGGTATATTCAATATTCTTTGCCAACACCATAATTAAAGGCATCAATTTTCCTTCAGTTTACTTTACTCACTATCCAGCTTCCATATGCATACTAAGCCATTGAAAAAACCATGATTTGGTGGCCATCAAGCTCAGAAGCAACAAAACCCACATGGAAGAAGCAC
>NW_022103916.1:8753135-8758870 GCF_000313985.2 Echinops telfairi | reverse complement strand
AATTATAAGCTTTAGTCAGAGTTTCACCTAGAAATAACTTATGCTTATTAAATAAATGACTCCTAAATGCCACAAATTAAGTAAAAAGAAAAGAACAAGCCATGATTTGGAACAGTTTAGTCCTCACTATGGCATGCTTTCTCTTTAACATTGTACAGAAATCTCTTGCAGCATATTTGCCCATACATCATTTTATTTCTTTACTGATGCTTCCATGAATATAGACTGTGGATTCAAGTAAGAGACCTCTGTGACAGCTTCAATCTTTTTTTTCCTATGTATCATTATGTCTGTACGGATTTTTGTTTTATGTTCAGATGTAATCCAGACTAAAGATTGTAATTTTTTATTTTATTACTAAATTCTTCAAATTTTGTTTGCTGTCTGCAGGCAAGGTTATGTCATTTGCATTCCGACTGATGTTAATGAGTCTCCCATCAATATCCATACTGCATGATTTTTTTATATACAGTTCATTCATCATACTGAATGAATAAATATGGTGAAAGGATATAAACTTAACATACACTTTTCCTGGTTGTACACCACAGTACTCTTTGATGTGTTCCAGTAATTGCCTTTTGGTCTATGCACAGATTCATCATGAGAACAATGAAATGTTCAAGAATGCCCATTTTTAGCACATTTCCTGAAATTTCTTATAATCCCACAGCCGAATTCTTTTGCATACATACATAGTCAATAAAATATAGTAAATATAATTCTGGTATTCTTCCTCTCTGCCAAGATCCATCTCATGACAGCAGAAATATTCTTCCTCAAAGGCTTGTTTTCAAACTAGCAGCCATATAAGTGAGATGTCAACTAAGCCCACATGAAAGAAGAACAATAACATCTGTGAACCAAGGATTGTAAATTATATAATCCAAACCCAAATGAGAGAACAGGATCAGAACTCGAAATTGTGAGGTTCTATTGTGCAGAAGGCTATGGAGGACAGTGGAAGCCCAAAATACATTTGCAGGATCTGCACAGGGAATAAGCCTCTGGTGATTTCCCTCTGACTATAATTGAGGGATGAGAATAACCTGGTTATCAAAGTATTGGAAAGATGACTATCATAGATTAAAATAATACATACATCTGACTTGAATGGTTTAAATTTTGTCACTTAGTCTCCCTTTTGCTACACTTTGTTTGATCTGTTTTTCAATATTTCCTGTGGGTTTTTTTTCATATAGGGGTTTCTCTCTATTGTCTTTTTCATTGTTGGTAGCCTTATTGACTCTCTGTTATGTATTTTTCTATGTTTTATGGTAAATGAAACTCAGAATAGGTGGATCTATAGAGAAAATAATAACTAGAATAAGGGTTCCTGGGGGGTAGGGGAGAGGAGATGGAGGGTGGGTGGATGGGGGACTGTTATCAAGGAGTTCAAGAAGAAATAAAATGTTTTGAAATGGATTTTAGTAGCATTTGTACAACACTGCTTGATATGACTGAACTATGGAATTCTATGATTCCTGGATTAACTCCATTTTAACTAATAAAATGGTTTGGAAAAAATATTATTCCTTCCACATCCCCTTCTGAATACAGCTTGAATTTCTGGCAGCTTGAATTTCTTGAATTACATGGCTGTAACTATTTTTTTTAATTATCTTAAGCAAATGTTTCCTTACATGTGATATTAATGATGTTTTTCAATAATTTCTCACGTCCTGTTGGACCACTTTTCTTTGGAATATATATATATATGGATCTATTCCAGTCAGTTGGGCAAGTAGCTGTCTTCCGAATTTCTTGGCATGAACTAGTGAGCGTTTCCAGCATTGCATCCATTTGTTAAAATATCCCAGTTTGTGTTCAATCAATTCCTGGAGCCTTGTTATTAACCAATGCCTTCCAGGTGGCTAGGATGTCTTCCTTCTGAACCATCAGTGCTTGGGCATATTCAGCCTCCTGAAATGGTTGGATGTCAACCAGTTCTCTTTTTACAAACATTTTATTATGAGTTAAGAGGGGGATTACATTTCAGATAATCATTTTTGTATTCAATAACTTAAACTACTTATCAAACTTCCCAGTAACTTGTCTTGCACCCAGTTTTTCCTCTTCTCCCCCTTACAGAATACTATACTCTCCTTCATCCAAGTTACCACCTTTGTACCCTCTAGCCTGTAGCTTCCTCTTCTCTCCCTTCTCCTGCTACCCCTCGTAGTCACTAAAATCTGTTTATTTTGTATGAAAAACTTTGTCCTGATTTTTTCCAATAGTCATCTCATATACTATTTGTTTTATTGTAATTGACTAACTTCACTCAGCATAGTGATTTCCAAATCTATCCATAGAATGAGGCATTCCACAGTTTTCTCATTATCCTTTAATGATGCATAGTATTCCCTTGTGTGTATGTACCAAAGTTTATCTACCCATTCTTCCACTGATGGGCATTTAGCTTGTTTCCCTCTTCTTGCTATTGCCAATAGTGCTGTGATGAGCATGAGTGTGTGTAATCCGTTCGTGTGATAGCTCTTCTTTAGGGTATATACCAAGTAAAGGGATTGCTAGTTATGTGATATTTGTATTCCCAGTTGCTTGAAAAGGTACCATCCCACTTCCCACAGTAATTGTGCAGTTTTAAAGTCCCACCAGCAATATATGAGGGTTCCAATCTCTTTGCGCCCTTACAGCATTTGTTATTTTCTGAGTTTTGTTTGTATGTTTAAATGTTATCAATGCGAGTATGAAGTAAAATCTCATATTTGGTTTGATTTGCATATCTCAGATGGCAAGTGATCACAAGCATTTCCTCATAAGTTTGTGGCTGCCTGAAAATCTTTATTGAGCTCTCTGTTCATGTCATTTCAGTTTTTAAATTGGATTATTCATTTTTAGTTGTTGAGATGTTGCATTTTCTACACATTTTGAGATAAGTCTGTTTTCCAATGTTTCATTGCCCCTTTCCCCCAGTCTGGGGGTTCTCTTTTACTCTTTTGATGAAGTCTTTTGATGTACACAAGTGTCTTATTTTCAGAAGGTCAAAAACAAAACCCCAAAAAATCTCACTACCATCAAGTCGGTGCTGACTCATAGCAACCCTATAGGACAGAGTAAAACTGCCTTGTGAGTTCCTGAGATCGTAATTCTTTAATGGAGCAAAAAGCCCATCTTTCTTTCGAGAAGCAACCTATGGTTTTGAACTGCTGGCATTGCAATTAACAGCCCAAGAGTAACCACTACTTTATCAGGGATCCTTTTTAGGAGGTCCCAGTTGTCCGTTTTGTTTTCTGCTGTGTGTATTTTTTTCATTATGTTTGATAGTGTATTTATGTCCCTATTTTGTCATTGATGATCTTTATAGCTCTGTGATTTACATTTAGGTCTTCATTCCATCTTAAGGTCATTTTGTATATGAGTTGAGGTACGAGTCCTGTTTCATTCTTCTGAAAACAGAAATTAAATTATTCCTGCATCATTTATTGAAGAGACCTTTCCCATTTACTGTATTTTGGTTTATGTTGAAAATAATTTGCCTGACCTGTACAAATGTGCTCAACACAATGGATGGATGTATGGATTGTGATAAGACCTGTACAAGCCCCCAATAAAATGATAAAAATAAAAAACATAGTTTTTTAAAAAGAAAATAATTTGCCTGTAGGTGCATAGATTTATTTATAGGTTCTATATTCTGTTATTTTCATCTACATATAAATAATTGTGCCAATACTAGGCTGTTATGATTACCATGGCTGTGTGATAAGTTTTGAGATGAGGAAATGAGAAGCCTACTACTTTGTTCTTCTTAAGCAGTGCTTTGCTTATCTTGGGTCTCCATTCTCTCCATATAGATTTCTATTTTATTTCTTATATGGTCTCTTGCTTTTTATTTACTTTTAAAAATCATTTTATTGGGGGCTCATACACCTCTTATCACAATCCATCCATCCATCCATCGATTGTGTCAAGCACATTTGTACATTTGTTACTATCATCAATCTCAAAACATTTCTTTCTACTTGAGCCCTTGGTATCAGCTACTCATTTTTCTCCTTTTCCCCCCTCCCTCCCTCATGAACCCTTGATAATTTATAAACTATTATTATTTTTCCATGTCTTCAACTGTCCAATGTCTCCCTTTACCCCCTTATCTGTTGTCCACCCCCATGGGAGGGGGTTATAGATAGGTCATCGTGATTGGTTCCCTCTTTCTTCCCCCACCTTCCCATTCCCCTCTTGGTATGGCTACTCTCAATATTGGTCCTGAGAAGTTTATCTGTCCTGGATTCCCTGTGTTTCCAGCTCTTATCCGTACCCATGTACATGCTCTGGTCTAGCCGGATTTGCAAGGTGGAATTAGGGTCATGATAGCGGGAGTGAGGAAGCATTAAAGAACCAGAGGAAGGTGTATGTTTTATTACTTTTTATGTAGCTCTCTCAATCTTTTCTTCCATCTTTTGAAAATACCTAACCATCATTCTTCTGAATTCTTTTTCTGGTAATTCTTATGCGTCTTCTTCCTCATGAAGGTCTTTTGAATCTATATATTGGTTGTTTGTGTCTTGCTTTCTGTGTGAACTGAGTGTGTCTATTGTCTCCAAGACATCAAGATGCAACTGTTGGAGATGGCTGGGTTGTGTGGGGAAG
The DNA here is from genome assembly GCF_000313985.2 of Echinops telfairi. Lineage (NCBI taxonomy): Eukaryota > Metazoa > Chordata > Mammalia > Afrosoricida > Tenrecidae > Echinops > Echinops telfairi. The sequence continues at coordinate 8,754,259 of NW_022103916.1, read as the reverse complement.
TCGACTTTGTTAAGTGTTGGGGGAAAGGAATAATAAACACAACAAAACAAAAAGCAAACAACAATAACAGCAATGACAAACTAAAACAAAAACAGCAGGTACTTGCAAGGAGCCACTGAAATGGGAACCTCACTCAGCACACCTTGGACTAACAGATACTTTTTCTTCCTTAGTCACCAGTGTGTGCTTATGAATGGCTCACCTACAGTTTTTCACAGTTGAAATGTAGTATTCACCAGCCTGTTGTCTTATTTTGGTCTTTAGACCTGCAGGGGGTTAGGGATTGTTCTCCACCTCATGTGTCCCACGTCTATACACTGGTGGTTCATCAAAACATCAGAATAAAATAATCCAGAAAAACCAAACAACCTAGCTGCTTTTTTCCCCACAGCCCCACAGCCCATGGCTTACTACTATAGATGTCAGTGGGTGTGATTAGTAGGGCTGGTTTCTCCCCTATTGTGGCTGGCAGTTTATCATCAATTAAAAGAAAGAAGAAAGGAACATACAAACAACATCCATGTGAAGACTTTTTGACCCAGGAAATTTTTTGATGTCAAAGCCTCGGTCAGAGCCCAGTGTTGGAGCCATGTGGGTGCTCCCAGCCACTGCCTTCTGCAGTGAGTGATCCTAGGGAGCTGTGAAGAACCCGGAATGGTTCAGTCCCACTTTGTGAGCTTTGCTATGCCTCCCGTGCTATGTGCCATTCCTGCCTGGCCCACCTTTGTCAGTTTGCTCCTGCCACATTGTGTATGTCAATACAAGGGACACAACTAGTCACAGGGTACAACCAGTGTGGCCCAGTCACTGCCCTGTTCACACCCCTGATGTGGGGATCCAGGGGGTGCCTACCTCTCTTCCACATGTTCTGTGATGTGGTAATTTTTCTGCTTCTAGTTGGCCGAGGAGTACATCTCAGTTGTTCTCACTGGTTATCTGGTGGGAGCTTGCCCAGTGCCACATGTGAAGCAGTTTGGTTCTGACAAGTGGAGAATTTGTCAATGACTGCTTATAGATTCCACTCCCTGATTTCCATATAGGTGTATCTGGCCTACTCAATCTTTCCTCAGAGATCCAGCCCTCCAAGTTTCTGCTCCACACACACTTTCTCAGTTTTTTTATTG
>NW_022103916.1:8751110-8752211 GCF_000313985.2 Echinops telfairi | reverse complement strand
CCATCATTCACAGGAAGTTTGCGAGCCAATTCTTTTTGGTACAGTGACTCAGTGTATTCTTTCCATGTTCTTTTGATGCCTTAGTCATTTTTGTCCATGCCCCAAACTAAAAACCAAACCCACTGCCCTCCAGTCAATCCCAAATCATAGTGACCATGTATGACATAATAGAACTGCCCGCATAGGGTTTCCAAGACTGTAAATCTTTAGGGACAGAAGCTGCACGTCTTTCTTTCATGGAATGAGTACTGGGGTCAAACTGCTGACTTTTGGGTTAGCAACCTTTTCCCATAAAATCCTTCAGTATTGAAACCCAGATTTGAATTGTTCTTCAGTTTTCTGTGCTTAAGAAATACTGAGTGTGCTTTTTCCTTTTGGTGTTCTAGCTCCAGGTCTTCATATTTCATTATAATACTTTATTTTACCTTTTCCAGTGACCTTGGAAAGCGTCTGTCCAGCACTTTTCTTTTATATCTTCCTTTCACTTTAGCTGCTCCACCTTCAAAAGAAAACTTCAGAGTCTCTTATAACATTCATTTTCTCTCTCTTCATTCCTTTTTTCTGTCTTTTCAATAATATATTACTTCCTTCATATAAGATGTCCTCCCACAACTTGTCTGATTTTTGGTCATTAGTGTGCAATGCATCAAATCTGTTTTTTAAATTATTTTATTGGGGGCTTGTACAATTCTCATCACAATCCATACATACATCCATTGTGTCAAGCACATATGTACATTCGCTGCCCCCATGATTCTCAAAACATTTGCTCTCCACCTCAGCCCTTAATATCAGTTGCTCATTTCCCCCCTCCCTCATGAACTTTTCATAATTCACAACTTAGTATAGTTTTGTCATAAGTTACACTGTCCGACGTCTCCCCTTCCCTCTTCTCTGCTGTCCCTCCCCCAGGGAGGAGGCAATACCTAGATTTTTGTAATCGTTTCTCCCTTTCCACCCCACATTCCCTTCACCCTCCAGGCCTTGCCCCTTTCACACCTGGTCCTGAAGGAGTCATCTGTCCTGGATTCCCTGTGTTTCCAGTTGCTATCTGTACCAATGTACATCCTCTGGTCTAGCCAGATTTGTAAGGTAGAATTG
>NW_022103916.1:8741343-8749743 GCF_000313985.2 Echinops telfairi | reverse complement strand
CCCTCCTTGCCACTATTTTTGGATCACTTATTGCTCCCCTGTCCCTGGGTTGGACAGCACGCAACAAATCTATTTTTGAGATAATCTTTAAATTCAAGTGGGATATACTTATGGTGCAGAAGTTGGTAAACAAACAACAACAAAAAACTTGAATTTCATAATATTTAGCCTTAATGGTTGGTGCATAGATTTGGGTAATAGTCTTATCAACTGATATGTATTGTAGACCTATCAATATTTTCCTTTCATGGGCAGTGTGCTATTTTAGCAGCATAGATCTTGCTATGTTCCTTTTGACAATGAGTGAAACTCCTTTCCTCTTCAATCTGTCATCCCCACAATAGTAAATTATATTATTTCCCAATCTAAAATAGTTAACATTTCTGTGGCCCAGTTAGGAAGGCCTTGGCCATCCCAGGGACCCAGAAAGAAAGCTCCTGGCAAGGAATATCCTGGACGTCCCAGCATCCTAAAAAGGAAGACTTTGGTAATCCCTACAACCTGGTAAGGAAGCCTTATCCATCCCCTTTCTCCATCAAGGAAGCCCTAGGGAATCTATGTGCCACATCAAGCATTTCATAGCTGTTCCCATATCTCTGCAAGGAAGCCACCATCCATCCTCATGCCTCGTCAAGGAAGCCCTCACAATTCTAGAGCCCCAGTAAGGAAGACTCCAGCCATGCACATGTCCCAGTAAGGAAACACCTGTCAGTCCCAGTGCCCCAACAAGACAAAGACAACTATTTCCCCTCAACTCTGCAGTCCTTCCAGCAGTAACAGCTGCTCCACAATGCTGTGGAAGGAGCAGTAAATCGTTGTCCTTGAAAGAAAGAAAGAAGAAATACAGGTACAAACAACTGAACGACACACAAATCCAAAGGAATATTATAAAGAAAAGACCTTGGAACTACCAGAAATAGAATTCAGAAGAATGAAGTTCAGGTACTTTCAATGGATAGAAGAAATTTCAAGAGAACAAAAGAAAAAGAGGAAATAGAAATCCTACATCAAATTTAATTCCAGAAGCTAAATAATACAATTAGACAAAATGATAAAGAGCAGAATAATAGAATTGAAGAACTGAAAAGCTGAATTAGTGAGTTTAAAGACAAGTTCTTTTATTAGAATGGATAGCAATCGATTTTTCTATTGCTTTTTGAGTAAGAGAATGCATAGAAAGCATAAGGATTATATGGGACACTATCAAGAGGAACATTCTTATTGGGATTCAAGATCAGAAGATACAAACAAAACAAGCAAACAGGAAGACACAAAAATTCTCGAAAGAAAATAGTATAAGAAACTATGGAAGAAAACTTTCTTACACCATAAAAGAGAAGCAAAATAACTATTCAAGAACCCCTAGCAGGATAGACCCCAAAAGAAAAACGTCATGAAAAAAGAAAAGTCATCCACAAAGGAAAATCTGTAAGAATAAACTCAGGTTTCTCAGTAGAAACTACAAAGGCAAGAACAAATTAGAGTGACATATAAAGCCCTGAAAGAAAAAGAAACTGCCAAACAAGAGTCTTATATTTTGAAAAACTGTCCTTCAAATATGAGGGAGAAGTAAGGGTATTTCCAGAAAAGGGAGAAATTAAAGGAATCCATGAAATAAGGCCAGCATTATAAAAATACTAAAGAAACACTTTGGACAGAGAATCAAAACATCAGCTATACATGAGAGCAACATACAAGACAACATCACCCAAAAATCTGCATATTGAAAGCAGTACTCAAAGCAGGACAGTAATATAGGAAGAACAAATAAATAAAATAAAAAACAATAAAAAACACAGCAAAATGACAGCAACAAACCTGCACATATCAATAAGGCACTGAATTTTAATGGCTTAAATGCTCTCATCAAGAGACCGAGAGGAGTAGACTGAATAACAAAACAAGACCCATCAATATGCTGCCTACAAGAAAGATATGTTAGACACAAAGACAAAAATAGACTAAAAGTAAAAGGATGGAGAAGATTTTACCAAACTAATAGCAATAAAAAATAGGCAGGAATGGTAATATCAATCACAGATAAAATAGACTTCGAGGTAAAAAAACATCATGAGCGAAATAAAAGGATATTGCATAATGATTAAAGGAACAATAGAACAAGAGGACATAACCATAATAAATGTATATAAACTCAATGAAGCCCCTCAGAATATGTTAATCAAATGTTTACAGAGTTGAAAAGAGAAACAGACAATACAGCAGATCAAAAATTAACTGGTGATGTACATAGAACTCTTTTTAAATACAACTTAACTATAGAAGCATATGATATGTGATATATCTCAATAAAAATATTGGGGAAATTTTTTTTTAAAAAAAGATCATCAGGAAAGAAACACAATAAATACACAGAAGAACTAAATGGCACAATTAACCAACTCAGCCTCCTAGGCATATACAGAACACTATGCAACATAGTATACATCCGTTTCCAGTGGATATGGAACATTCTTTAAAATAAACCATAGGTTAAGTGTCTTAGTCCAGATTCACTAGAGAAGCAAATCCAGAGGCACTCATATGTGTATAAAAGAGAACTTTGTATCAAAGAGCACTTGTATATTGAGAATACATCCCAGCCCAGTCCAGATCAAGCCCATAAGTCCAATATTAGCCCATATGTCCAATACTAGTCATAAATTCTTCTTCAGACTCACGCAGCACATGCACATGCAATGATGCCAGTTGCAGGAAGATCACAGGCCAGTGGGTGAAAAGTCTTGTGGATCCAGTGGTGGTGGAAGCATCTCAGTGCTGGGGAGCATCTCCACGTGGCTCTTCAACAGGAAGGTGAAGGACAGAGAATGTGTCTCACCTCCTAGGAGAAAAAGAGGAAGTTCCTAGAATCATCATGAGAAGACCACTCCCAAAAGTGGGCATTGTCAGGCTGTGATCTGGTTGACAGGCTAGATCCCACCCTAGACTTTCCTAATCAAATTGACAGGAAATTATGTACTACCACATTAGGTTAAAAAGCAAGTCACAATACATTTAAAAATATTAACATTCTGTACTCTTTTTTCAGATTACAATGCTGTGAAAATAGAAATCAAAAATAGGGAAATAGAAATCAACAAGGGAAAAAATAAATTCTTGGAAACTGAATCACACACTACTTAATAATGACTTTGAAATAAATGATATAAGGAATGATATTTCTTTTCTTTAAAAATTTATTTCTGGAAATAAAAGGGAACAAAAACACAACATACCAAAACCTACAGAATGACCCAGCAAAAGTAGTTTTCAGAGACATCTTATATCAATCAATGCACACACGAAAAAAGAGAAGACAACCCAAAATCTGCACCTTAACCCAGCATGTTCAATAGCTAGAACTAGAGCAACAAAATAAACCTTCAATAACTAAAAGAAAAGAAACCATAAACATCAGAGCAAATTAAATAAATTGGAAAACAGAAAAGCAATAGAAAAATCAAGAAAACAAGAAGTTGTTTTTTTGAAAGGATTAACAAAATTAACAAACCACTGGCAAACTTAACAAAGGAAAAGGAAGAGAAGGGGCAAATATGAAGAATAAGTGATGGAAATGGTGATATCACAACAGAAACAAATGAAAGTATGATAACATATTATTATTGAACACTGTACTCCAACAAATTTGAGAAACTAGGTAAAATCGACACATTTCTAGAAACATACCATTTATCAACATTAATGCAGACTCACATAAAAAGCCTTAAGACCCCATAACAAGGGCAATAGAGCAGGTCATTAAAAACTTTCTAACCAAAATAAGTCCAAGATCAGATGATTTCACCAGGTAATCCTACCAAGTATTCAGAGAAGACCTGATAACAATTCTACACTGTCTGTTCCAGAATCGAGAAAAGGACAACAAACTTTTTTTTTACAACAAACTCTTAAACTCATTTTATGAAGAAGCATAACCCTGACACCCAAACCAGGCAGACAGCGCAAAGACAGAAAACTACAAATCTGTATTCTTTATGAACACAGATGCAAACATTCTCAACAAAATCATTGCCAATCGATTCCAACAATATATAAAACACACACATCATGATCAAGTATGATTCATACTAAGTACACAAGGATAGTTCCACATTATAAAAACAATCAATGTAATCCACCATATGAACAAAACCAAAAATAAGAACCACATGATCATATTAATTGATGCAGAAAAAGCATTAGACAAGGTCCAACACCCATTCTTGATAACACTCAATAGAATAGGAATAGAAGAGAAATTTCACAATACAAACAATAAAGATGATATATGAAAAAAATCAGTGGCCAACTCCTTATTCAATGGGGGAAAACTGAAAGCATTGTCCTTGTGAACAGGCACTAGACAAGAATTCCACTTATCACCATTCTTATTCATCATTTTGCTGTAAGTCTTAGCCAATACCATTAGACAATTAAAAAAAAAACCAAAGTGCAGATTAGCAAAGAAGTGAAGCTCTCACTACTTTCAGATGTTATTTTATTTCTAGAAAACCACAAAGACTTGACCCCCAAATTGTTGGAAACAATCAAAAGATATGGCAATGTGGCAGGATGAAACCTTTACAGACAAAAAAAATCAATAGAACTTCTGTATCGTAATGAAGAGAGCTCTGCAAAACAATCAGGAAAACCATATATTTATAAAGCTACACGAATGATGAAATACTTAGGAATTAACCTAACCGGAGAAACAAAAGATTTGTACAAAGAAAACTGCAGAGCACCACTCTAAGAAACCACAAGAGGTATGTAAACAGAAGATTCATCTATTTCGTGGATAGAAGACTTTAACATTGTGAAAATGTCAATACCAACCAAGCAATCTATAAATACAACACACTTCCAATCCAGATCCCAACTCCACCCTTTAAAGAAATGGAAAAAAGTAATTATTTACTGTTTATGGGACGGTTAGAGACCCAGGATAAGTAAAGAACTCCAAAATAAGAGACATCTCACTACTCAACCTCAAAATCTGTGAGACAGCCCCAGCAGTCAAACCAGTTTAGTACTGGTACATTGATAGATACATAGGTCAATGGATTAGAAAAAATCCAAAAAAAAATCCATCCACCTTTAGACAACTGATCTTAGACAAAAGATCAAAGAACATTAAATGGGAAAGTCTCTTCAATATATAGTGCTGGCAAAATTGGATCTCCACCTGCAGAAGAGTGAAACATGACCCATACCTCACCCCATGTATAAAAACGAACTCAAGATCGAAGACCTAGATGCAACTTCCAGAGCTATAAATATCATCACTGAGAGAACAGGGAAAACTTAGGGGCCCTATTTCAGGGCATGGACATACTATCAAACATAACAAAGAAGCACATACAGTAGAAGACAAAACTGATGACTGGGAACTACTAAAAATAAGACACGTGCATCAAAGAAACTTAATCTAAAGAAAAGAAAGAGAACTTAAAGACTGGCTGTGTTAAACTGGATTATATAGAGAAACAAATCCAATGTCACTCATACTTTATGTCAAAAAGTAATTCCATAGCCAGCCCAATACAACTCAAGCCCATAAACCCAGTGCTAGTCCATAAATTCTTTTTGAGACTCACATAATTGCAGGCCGGGGACACAGAAACGTGAACCTGGTTGTAAGACCAGAGACCAGTGGTGAAGTCATGTGGATCTAGTTCCCCGTCAAGTTGATGGGAACATGGTAGAATGCTGACAGGTTTCAGGGTTGGGTGGTCCCCATGGGGCAAAGCCTGGAGACAGGCATAGTCTCAGCAAGCATGAAGACAAAGTGGCAAAGAGAAGAGGACATTCTCAGTTTCCTTATAAGAAGGTCACACACCCCAGGAAGGCATCACCAAGCTGTGACCTGATTAACAGATTGGACCCCACCCCTACACTTTCATACAAAATCAAGATGACATAAAGTCATCCAACCACCACAATGGGAAAAAATCATTAGCAGCAACACAACAGACAAGGGAAAAATCTCTGACATCTATAAAAAACTGCAATACTTCAACAAGAAAAAAAGAAAAGAAAAATCCAATTAAAAAGTAGATGAAGACAAGAAAAAATATTTCAAAAATGACATCCAAATGCCTAACAGACATGAAAAAGTGCTCACGATCACTAGCTATCCAGGAGATGCAAACAAAAGCCGTAATAAGATATCACCTGTCACCAACAATGACAGCCCAATTAAAAAATACAAACAAACAGAAAACAAATGCTGGAGAAGGTGAGAGATTGGAATTATCATGCTCTGTTGGTAGGTCTGTCGAAAGTTATGGTGCTATTCAAAGAACTGGGAATACCAATTCCATATGGCCTAGCAATACCTCTGCAAGGTATATAACCTAAAGAAGTAAGAATCATAAAATGAACAGACATATGCACACTCATGTTCATCACAGCACTTTTCACAATACCAAGAAGTTGGAAGCAGCTCAAATACCCATCAGCAGAAGAATGGATAAAGAAACTTCGATACATACACACAATGGAATATTACGCATCACTAAAACAATGATGAAGCCAGTCTGTCATGACATGAACACACTTGGTGAGCATTCCACTGAGTGAAGTCAGTCAATCCCCAAATAACAAATATTACATGATACCACTATTATACGGATAAAAAACCCCAAGATAAAAGCTTGCATACCAAAGGGAACAGACTTTGGAGGTTCCCAAGGGAGAGAGAGAAAGGATGGGAATGTGAAACAATGAACTAGAAGGTTGACAGTTATTGACTTGGGTTAAAGGGAGACCCAAACGAGGGAGAAGAGAAACCAGGGGAGAGCAGGTAGGATAGAATATAGGGTTGGTTGTGAGTGGTTAGAACTGTTGAATGCACAGTTTATTATCAAAAATGTAGCCCACACACACTTAATTCACAATTCAAATTTTTTATTTTAAAATAAATAAATGCAATGGCTAAAATCAGTCCATTTCTGCTCAGTAACATCGAAGATATGATCTTTAGGCATATGATTTCATTTAATACCTTATAATTTTCCTTGCGTCATAGTTCAAACATTCTACATTCCAATGTGTAGTGGATGCTTGCAGCTCTTTAGTTCCATTTTAAGTTGTTCCCCCTTAGCAAATAAAAGTCTCAAAAGTTTTACTCCATCCAGGTCCGTGGTTCTCAATCCCCAAAGGGGTTATGACCCACAGGTTGAGAACCACTGATCTAGGTCCTCACTTAACTCCATTTATGTCATTAAAGTTGAAGCTACTCTTAAAAGGCCATTCTTCCTCAATCATTTTGAGTGCCTTCCAACTTGAGTCCCTTTGGGCACTGTATCAGACACTGTTCTACTGCTATCTAAGGGTTTTCACTGGCCAAGTTTTTCAGAAGTAGATCTCCAAGTCTTTGTCCCAGTCTGCAAGCTCTGCTGAAACCTCTCTACCATGAGTGACACTGATGGTGTTTAAATTACCAATGGCATATCTTCCCAGATCACAGCAACACATAAGCTACCACAGTCTTACTGTCGGACAAGTGATGATTAAGAAAATTAAAGGTGATAGACTTCTGATTACATAATGATTTGTATTCATTTTATTAATAACTCTCTGGAGTCTGTGGGTGGTGCAAAGAGCCAAAAAGCTAGCACATTAATTAAGAAGTTGGAAGTTGTAGTCCACCCAGAGGCCCCTTGAAGAAAGGCTTAGTAATTTACTTCTGAAAAATCAGCCATGAATCTTTTCTAATTACATTTCTAATCTGACACACAAGGGACCACTGTGCATGAAAATGTGTGTGTGCCCACATATACATGTAAAAAAATCAAATGAGTTGCTCTGCAGAGCTAAATAAGCCACATATACCACTGAGGCCTGTGTGTTTGGACCCTTAGGGTCTAATTCAACCTCACCACCTTACTGGAGAGAAATATAAGCACAGGAAGATCAAGTCTTACACTGGTGGCAGGGCTTAGATCAGGAATGAGGTATACTGGTTCTTGGTGTATTATTATTCCTTCAAGTCCCCAGTGGGTCTTATCTAGTGGGTTCACCTAGAGGACACATAGAAATGGATTGTAAATGAGATTGCTTTGGATTGTCACAGTAAATTGTTGCTGTTTTTGTTGGGTATCATCAAGTCAAATCTGCCTCACAGTGCCCCAATGTGACAAAGCACACCAGCTCCCTCCATACAGCTTTCTTGGTTGTAAATTTTATAGACCAGGTGACCAAGTCTTTCTGATGAAGAGCCACTGGCGGGGTTCTAAGCCACCAAACTTCTGGTTAGTAGTTGAGTACTAAAACCTTATGCCACTAGGTCTCCTTGTCTCAATGAGTAAAGGTTGCTGATGATATTTAGTGCCCGGAGGCCAGTGATGCTAAAAGTGCTGTAGCAATTTAGAAGTACTCTCACCTGTAAAACAATGACCC